>NW_028325713.1:0-51209 GCF_027475165.1 Benincasa hispida
CAACTATTCCAGGTAGTTGACCAAGTAAGAAATATAGAGGTTCTACAAGATGATAGTTAAGCTCAACAATCTCAAACCAGCTCAACTGAAGCTCGTTATGAAAATCATTGGAAGAACTTTCTAAGTCAATCCAATCATGAGGCAATCATTATGCCTCAGGGACCAATGACAAGAGCTAAAAAACTTGAAGAGGGATTAAACGCTTGCTTCCAAGTTAAATTTCCAGCCCATCACGAAGAGTTGCAACCCTTGAAGCTCCAAGAGTCACTTGGGCACCCAAAAGTCCTAATGAATCTGCAAAATTCAGATTCATCCCCGTGTTTAATGCTTGATGTATTAATTTATTTCAATGTATTTACATTTATTAAGGTTCAAGAGTTTTTGTTGAACCTAGTCAATTAAGTGAAAAATTGTGTCCTTTCAAGTTGTCTTTTCAATTAGTATAAATACCTATGTAGTTTGGTCATTGGAACACACTTGAGATTGAATGAAATTTCATTAGAGTTTTTGTCTCTCAAGCTTTATGCTTTTTCTTTGTATTTTTGTGTTTAAAATGCATGTATTAGAACTTTCAATCTAGTTTGATCAATTAGATTGTGGAGAGTTCGACTTCTTAAAGTTAGTAACAAGTTCTCCTTTCTTCTTGATCATCGACCAATCTTCCAAGCCAAATATGTTTAGCTTTCTTGGGGTTGCTTATTAAATAGTTAATCGGGGTTATTCTTATTATCGTCGTGGGCCCTCAATCACGTATGAGAACCCCTTTATTCTAGGTGAAACCCCACAATGATAATAAAAGTAACCCCAATTAACTATTTAGTAAGCAACCCCAAGAAAGCTAAACATATTTGGCTTGGAAGATTGATCGATGATCAACAAGAAAGGAAAACTTATTCCTAACTTCAAGAATTCGAACTCTCCACAATCTAATTGATCAAACTAGATTGAAAGTTCTAATACATGCATTTTAAACACAAAAATACAAAGAAAAAGCATAAAGCTTGAAAGACAAAACCTTTAATGAAATTCCATTCAATCTCAAGTGTGTTCCAATGACCAAACTACATAGGTATTTATACTGATGGAAAAGACAATTTGAAAAGACACAACTTTTCACCTAATTGACTAAGTTCAACAAAAACTCTTTGAGGACATACATGAACCTTAATAAATGTAAATACATTGAAATAAATTAATACATCAAGCATTAAACACGGGGATGAATCTGAATTTTGCAGATTCATTAGGACTTTTGGGTGCCCAAGTGACTCTTGGAGCTTCTAGGATTGCAACTCTTCGTGATGGGTTGGAAATTTAGCTTGGAAGCAAGTGTTTAATCCCTCTTCAAGTTTTTTAGCTCTTGACATTGGTCCTTGAGGCATAATGATTGCCTCATGATTGGATTGACTTGAAAAGTTCTTACAATGATTTTCACCACGAGCTTCAGTTGAGCTGGTTCGAGATTGTTGAACTTCACTTTCATCTTTTAGAACCTCAATATTGCTTACTTGGCCAACTCCTTATGATTGTCACTATTTGCTTATCAGAATGGAACTCTACGCTAGAGACTAAGTGTGGAATTTCTAATGGAAGGTCAGATAGAGTAAAAGGTGGAGATTCCTCCCTTGATCTTCCTATTGCCTTAGAAAAAGAATCAAGTCTTGCCTTAAGCACCCAATGCGGAGTTATCTGTCGTATGGTAACCTTTCACCTGAGTTCAGAGCTCTTACTACAAGTCTATAAACAGTAACGATACCAAATAATTTATAAGTAGCAATGGAAATCCCCGAGTGAAAAACTACAATTATGGAAGAAATGAGGGCTCTTGAGAAAAACAATACTTGGGATCGTCTGTCTCTTCCTAAAGAGCATAAGACGGTTGGATGCAAATAGGGGTTCACCATAAAGTACAAGTCTGATGGGACGCTTGACAGTTATAAGGTCAGGCTAGTTGCTAAAGGATTTACTCAGACCTTTGGAATAGACTACTCTAAGACTTTTTCTCTGGTTGCAAAACTAAACACAGTTCGACATGGTTGTGAACAAAGACTGGCCTTTCCATCATCTAGATGTGAAAAATGCATTTCTCAATGGTGAGTTAAAAGAGGAAGTCTACATGAGTCCTCCAGGTTTTGAAGCTCAGTTTGATCACGAAGGGTGTAAGCTAAGAAAGTCATTATACAGATTAAAATAGTCTCCAAAAGCGTGGTTCGACAGGTTTACTACCTTCGTTTCTCAAGGTTATACTCAGGGACACTCTGATCACACTCTGCTTACAAAAAGGTCAGTGTCAGGAAAGAGTGTCGTTCTCATTGTATACGTGGATGATATTGTGTTATCCCGATGATACTACAGAGATTGACAGACTGAAAAAGAAAATGGCTAAGGAGTTTGAGATTAAAGACCTCGGAAGATTCAAGTACTTTCTTGGGACGAAAGTAGCACGATTAAAAGAGGGAATTTCAGTCTCTCAACAGAAATACACACTTGACTTGATAAAAGAAACAAGTATAACTGGATGCAAAGTTGATAACCCCGTAGAAGTCAATACCAAGCTTGGCGACTCTATTAACTTTCCTGTTAATAAAGAAAGATATCAAATGTTTAGTAGGGAAACTAATTTACCTATCCCATACTAGACCAGACATATCCTACGTCGTCAGTGTGGTAAGCCAGTTTATGCAAGCACTATGAAGAGCATATGAAGGTTGTTGAACGCATCCTAAGATATTTACAAACTACTCCCAGTAAGGGTTAGATGTTCAAGAAAACTGACAAACGAGGTATCTCACTTATACTGACACTGACTGGACAGGCTCTATTGTAGACAAAAAGTCACATTTGGGTACTGTACCTTTTTGTGGGGAAATCTTGTCACTTGGAGAAGTAAGAAACAAATGGTGGTTGTTAGAAGCAGTGTTGAAGCAGAATACATGGCTATAAGTCTGGGAATATGTGAAGAAATCTGGTTAAAGAAAGTTTTGTCAAACTTGTGTCGGGATTGTGATCATCTGATGAAGCTCTACTGTGACAACAAAACTGCAATAAGTATAGCAAATAATCTGGTTCAAGATGATAGAACCAAACACGTTGAAATCGATAGACACTTCATCAAAGAAAGATTGGACAATGACAGTATCTACATTCAATACATCTCTTTCGGTCAACAGGTCACAGACATCTTCATAGACAAAAGGACTTAACAGACAGAGTTTTGATTTTTGTGTCAGCAAGTTAGGTCTTATTAACATCTATGCCCCAATTTGAGAGAGAGTGTTGAAAATAAAAAAGGACTTTACTTTTGAACCCTAAGGGCATTTTAGTAGTTTCATCTTGCCCTAGTCTGTATTAGGGTTTCCTACATCTCTATTTATATTTGTGCCCTGTTCTGTATGAAACATAGAAAATAATAATAAAAAGAGTGATTGTATCGTGGTTTTTTCTCCCTGTTCTAGGATTTTTCACGTAAAATGTTGTGTTCTTCTCTTCTCTTTGTTTCATCAAATAGGAACCTTCCCCTCTTGTATCAAACACTTTATTCATTCTAATAAAATATTCATAATCTTGATTCTTGGAGAGAATTCTCCTTTTATCTCCTTTAGGAGACATCAATTTGGTACCAGAGCATCCGTGGGCCAATATTGACTGCCGCCAGTGGAACTCCAAGAAACTCTTAGTGACCTCGATCACAAGAGGAAGCTTTGTGAGTTGTCCTCATTGTCGAACAACTAACATCTAATTAGGGGGAACCCTTGAAATTCCAAGAAAGAAAGAAGAAACCGAAGATTTATCAAGATTTTGCAAGAATTGACTATTATCGATCAAAGAAGACGTCCAAGAAAAAAAAAATCAGCAGTTGGTATAGGCAAGAAAATAAAATTTACTTCCAAAAACAAAGTTGGAATTTTGACTCAAGTGGTTCAAAAGAAGAATTCCAACATACTAATTTTGTCCATGCTCGATTTTCTCAAAGCACCTATCATTATCCACATTGGAAATTTAATTCTAGTGATTCTAGTGACTCCAATGATGTTTCTAAGGCAATTTGGGGTGGGATAAGAAGGCAACAATATCGAAAAAGGTCCAAAGATCCAATCAAACCCATGTTTCAAGATATCAACGTAAAGATTGGGAGTTAGATGAATTAAAGAATTATCAAGAATCATCAAGAATCGATTTTTACAGCCCAAGAAAAATGTTCAAGACACAATATTACTCTTTTGGTTATGAAACACGATCACGAAAGGTTGATTCAAGAGAATCAATGGATGAGTCCTATACCCATCATGAGATTAAAACATATTAAAGAATCCAACAAAATGACTATTTAGATCTTGTAGCAGATATAAAGAAAACAATAAAATAAATCCAACGTTCGTTGGGGAAAATGAATCAACATATTGATCAACTATCAATTCATTTGCAAGAGTTCAAGAATGGATGAGAGCTCCAGCAGTGTAACCCAAAGCATAGCAATAAGTTGAATCAAAGTTCGTGGGTAATGGAAGTCTAGATACTTGGTATTCCCTAATTATCAAATATGAATTTAAAAGATCTTAATGCATTTACCAACATGCATGTTTTTCAGATCTCAACTGACTTGCCTACTACCCAAGTGCTAAATAATGTGTTATCACTAAATTATTAAACAAGAGCGTATAAGTAAAACAGCAAAAGTTCAAGCACGAATAGAATAAGTACCGAAAGAAATGTGACTGCCACTTGAATTGGCCACCCATTATATGCACCTTCTTGCCTTCTCTTTTCCAACTCAGTTACATGGAAAGACATGTATAAAACAAAAAGAAAAAACAATTACCTGGACATTTCCGTGTGGATCTCTTTCAAGCAACAATTGTTCTTGGATTGCTTGTGGAAAAAATCCAAAAAGGTGATGAGATTGAGTAGTAAGTTTCTTTTTCCATAACCTATCCTCATCTATAATATTTCTTTTTCCATAACCTATCCTCATCTATAATATTTCTTTTTCCATAACCTATCCTCATCTATAATATCATGGGCAAGAATTTCATTGAGTTCCGAAATAAGTTGTTGCACCTGTAGAAAGTGAGCTATATATGATATCAGTTCAAGAATGACATATTGATCCCAAGAATCTTGGGTTTAGTGGATAGTGAGCATACAACCAAAAGAAATAAACACAATTAGTTACAATAACAAAAGAAATACCTCCAGAATGAAGTCAATCAAACCCTCAGGAATAAGTACAACACCATAATTAATAACCAAGTTCAAAACATTTACTAATTACATCGATAATGTAGTCTGTAACGTTTTTCAAGGTAAGCTTCTTAGCCGCAACCTGCAAAACACATTGTAAATTCGATGTACCCTATAAACTAAAGCTCTATTAATATATGAGTCAACATTCAAAACAAATTATTTTTTGTCTGGAAATTTTGTCGCCTGCATACATTCAAAACCAATAAATCTCTATGAGTCAACTACAACTAGGTGGTAGAGAACAAATTTTTCAAAGCTGACAAAAAAAGGCATCCGATATCACTTAGGCAATTGAATATGATATGGGATGTCAATCCTTAGTTCCATTACACCATATTAAAAGTTTCAACCTAATTCCATGAATCTTTTGTTTATCACAAATTTTTATCTTTACCCTAAGTTTTGTTTGATATTTACCATTCTATGTAAAAATGCAAGAAGATGAAATTCTGAAACAGGATATATTAACTGACTCAACAATTTCAATTTTCATGTTTACATGAGAGTATCTGTTGCAGAGATTATTAGTTATTACTGAGACAAAATCTAGTTCTCAAAGGGAATAAACAACCCTAGGGTTGCATGTGGAGGTAAATGCCCTTCTTGACAAAGATTTCTATCTGGTAAAGCATGTGGAGATAAATGTCCTCCTTGACAAAGGTTTCTATCTTAAGTAGTTTAAATAAAGCAGCTACCTTTTCTCCAATAATAATAATATTTGGATGAGTTTGCAAAGCACACTCTAGTGTGATGTGAGAAGCAGCACGACCCATAAGTCGTCCAACTGTGGATATATGTACACTGTTAATGCAATATGATAATAAACTTGAAACTTGAGTGCGAAAAAAAAGGTATCAACATCACAACAATAAAAAAGTACAATTTCACATTAGGTTAATAAAATTGAGTAGCCGTGAAGTGCTCTGTTTTTTACAGATGAGGCAACAAGATGGGCTTTATTATTGATATTATCTACTTATTTATAAATATATATTTTAAAAAAAGTGGACATATCTGAACTTGAAATACTGGTAATGTCAATATTTCAGTTGTTATGAACATGTCAGCACATCAGAACTATTTTTAGTTTCAATTTCATTAAGTAAAATGCTTACAGTGGTAATATTTTCCTGTAGATCGAGCATCAACCATCACATTACCAATCATTTCTGAATATATCTGCATAAACATCAGAAGAGCCTATTAAGCGTCTCATCTCATGAATACGACATTCCATTTTTTCCTTGAATTCTTGAAGAAACTACTTCAACTTTGCAACAGTCACCAAAGTTGAGTCCAAACGAAATATGAATTCTAAAGCAGTTACAAAGAGAAATGAGTACCTTGCAAGCAGAATCAAATCCAAAACTTGTGGGGACCTCTTTGGATTTGAGATCACCATCAATAGTTTTTGGGCAACCAATCACTCGGGTCTTCATATTCTTACTCCTAATTTGAAAACAATCGAAAGAAGGGGAATATAGATAACAGAGTCTTGCACACAAAAAAAAAAAAAAAAAAAACAGGAGCGTTTAAGTAAAACAGGAAAAGTTCATAATGGATTTGGCATATTTTCAAAACCTGATAACATAATGGATTTCTGATTTTCTCTTGCTTAAACAACCATACTAATGATGGTCTATGAATCCTTGAAGAATGCATATCCCACTCACTTTCAGTCACCAATTAGAACAATATTCTTTCGACTTCTGAACTGTAGGAAGTGTGGCAACTAGCATCAGCAACAGACCTACAAAACCCATATATATTCACCATTTGTGTGACCATAAATGGGTCATGGTATCCACATAGTAAGCCACTTTTGCTGACAAGAATATACTGGAACATGCTAAACCATCTTCTCATCAACAAGTCTGGCAAAGGGGTATTCATGTGGTGAGTACATAGACAACAGATATATACCAAAAAGAGGATACAAGAAAGAAGAAACAAAAGTGTGTTACCTATCATCATGTAATGAACTTACATATAGTAACAACAAAACAGCAGACTAACAAGAAGAAAGATCTGAGTCATTGGAGCTTTCCTGTCCAAGTAGAAACAGTAAATCAACTGGATCAGATGGAAAAAATGATACAAGTTCTCTAATGCCAGTGAAATCATTTCCAAAGATGACATCCACCGGAGAACTGAGCATTAGATACACTCTCCATTTCATCTTTTCATATAGAAATGAGCCTAGACATCTAAAAGAGAAACTCAAACAACAAGCAGATAGAAGTGTGTTTGCAAAATCTATGGTCCTGATGTCAGGATTTTGGAGCAAAATCGAATGAAAAGTTTCAAATACCCCCAAAACAAGTTCCTCTTCAGTTACATTGATAGTTGCTAAAAGCCAAGGTAGTGTGTTGTACATACATCAAGAGCACAATTTTTCATTTCTTTGGTGATAGAGTTGTCCATGACAGTATTGACTTGACTATATATATAGAACTCCTTGAGAAGGTATAAAGAATGTAAAAGTTGACCTGGTTGTGTTTCGAATGTACTAAGACGAAAATAAAACTACATGTTCTAATACTTCTTGAATTGATGTTGCTAGATGTGGCACCCTATGAGATGGAGACTTCATCATCGTGACCAGGATTGCACGGGTTGTTGCAAATGTGTCTGGATGTATGCCCATCTCCCCAGTCACATTCTTACGGAGCATACTCGTCAAAATAAGAACTAGTTCTTCAATACGAGATACAACCACTACTCCAGGACACTGAGAAATGCATTTCAAAATGAGACCAAGTGTTTGGCTGTGAATTGGATGGAAAGGAACTTCAGCAACATGACCCAACACTAGAATTAGTGTTGCAAATCCGACCGCAAGCCTTTGATTGAAGGGCAATTCAGCTCTTGAAAGAAGATCAAGGGCCTGAAGACGCAAGCCCTTGTTAAGGGATCCTTACCTTCAGCAATGTGCAACTCATTTCATTATCCTAGAATTCGAAGTTTCTGGCATATGAACTATTTTGAAAAAAGAATGTGTAGTTTTCATGTATTTAACAGCACAAAAATAGCTAGATATCTATGACCTTGACTAGTTTTCATGTATTTACCAACACAAAAATAGCTAGATATCTACGACCTTACTTGAACAGGAACTATTTTATAGGTTGTACATATGTGTCCTTGAATTCTAAAAAAAATCGCTAGATGTCTTTATCTCTGACAGATTATGCTTGTTCAAGAATTTTCAAGACTACGATTAGGATTTGTTTCATAGGTTGTACATCTGTGTCCTTTCGATCTAAAAAAATAGCTAGATATCTTTATCCCTGACAGATTATGCTTGTTCAGAATTTTCAGGACTACGATTGCTCACCTGAAAATCGTAATATCTCAAATACATAATCCACTATATTTTCTTCAACCAATAGTTGGTTTGGCTTGATGGAAGTGCCCTCTGAGGACAGATAACTAATTATTAGCTCCACAGTGTTAAGTTGGAGATCTTAGTCTGACGAAAGCAGAGGACCTTTGATAGAAACTTAAGAGTTGATATGCCATTGCAAAATTTTAGTCATTCAGGGCAGCGTTTGTTAATTTATTGGAAAAGAAGTCGATTAAAATCTTTGGATAAGTGATCTTATCTTGTTTACGGGATTGACTAATCATAATTTAGAAACTTAGAGTTGAGCTAAGAAGTCGGGTAGATGAAAAGTCATCTGGGTATATCTTTTGGGGGTAGAATATCGAATTAAAACCTATAACCATACTGTAGATGCGCAGCTATGTGGTTGAGCTGAATTTTGTAAAATGGTTCTTCAAGTCTGGAAAAAACTTGCACATGAACAAAATGTTTTGAGTTGCATTTTCTTTTAGCTTTTGCTTTCTTTCTTTAATATCCTGGCAAGCAACTTTGTTGGTGGAATGGCATATCCTAAGTCCGAGCTCAAATAGGTCGATTTATCTTGTTGCTTTGGAATTTCAAATTTTTTATTCATTTTGGGCCACTACTCTAATTGGGATTTAAGTAGTGAATAAACTTAATTTCTACTCCTTCCATAGAGTGTTTGAAAATTTTCTGTTATCGGCCTTGCCACAAGATGGTCATGGATCTTTCTATGGGGTTTTCATATTTTAGTTCATTTTATGCTGTTCTTGTACTGATAAAATTAATTTCTTTTGGGGCTGCTTAGTTATGATAAGCAGAGAGATTTATAATTTTTAATAAAGCTATGAGTTTACTACATTTAGAAAGGACTAATGCAGCTTTATTGTGTTTCAGGTTGGGCCTTGTTGCAACCATTAAGGTATGCAGTTTTCCATCCATTATGACATAATACCACGAGTATCCATTTCTTGTATTTTCTCAAAGCATTCAAGTTATTTGTCAGTATAGAATGATCATGTAGTATTCTCAAGGTTGGAAATAATTATGTTGCATAGCTTTTTTTTTAAACATTTATTCTAGTAGTGATGCACAATGAATGAATGAACATGAATAGTTAGATACAAATCAATACACATCAGATAAAAGAAGATGAGTAAACAAATCAATACATCATTTTCAGTTTTCCATCCATTATGACATAGCTTTTCATAGCTTTTTTTTAAAACATTTATTCTGGCAGTTGTCAGTATACAAATCAATACACATCAGATAAAAGAAGATGAGAAATGACAAACTGGGCTTCATTTGTACGCAAATGCAAACATTCAAAAATATCACCCAAACTCATGCACCACCAGCTACAAATTATAAACCAGAAAGAAGATTTAGCCATCATGTTCGGTCTAGGAAACACAAAAAAAAAAAAGTGGTTTTGAAGAAGTTGACAAACCTACATAGTTCAATCGGACATCATCATTTTGAGTCTTCATGAGCGCCTCCAGAGATAGAAACAGAAGTTCTGGGCAAAATGCAGAGAGAATATCATTTTCAGTGCTATGGTTAGATGCATATTGAATTGTGGTCAATTTATATAGAACAAAGAGGATCTCTCCCCGTATCTCCTTGCTGCATATGAAGAGTAATTCAGAACTTGTCATAAAAAATGCATATGCGCAGTACAAAATAATTTGCTTCTTTCGAATTATTCAGTTTATCACCTTGGTAATTCAAGGCCTGGCACGAGATTTGACACGAGGCCATCGTTGTTCTTAATTTGGCCATGGAAATTTGTTGTCCGATAGTTTAAAGCTGTACAGATTTCTGAAGAAGCTGTACAGAAATCTGAAGAGTTTGATATTAGGTAATGTTTGTTTCCTTTGGTTGTTGTAGCATTATGAATTTATTGCTGTAACTTTCCTTTTCATTGTCATTTGTTTGGCTGGTTCGTTAAGTGTCCACTAAACTCTGAGAAAGTGGTCTGGCAGTAGTAGCCAATTTTTTACTCCTCCCCGAAATTTTTAAAAAAAAAAAAAAAGTAAAAAACAAAACGAAGAAAAAACATGTGTAATTGGTTTCCTGCCTGTTGAAGTGAAATCAGTCTCTTATTAACACTACAGGCAGACCTAAGCATTCTATAACAATGAAGCTAAAAGGAACAAATGGAAAAAGAAAAAAAATCACACTCCTTTGACAACGAAATACGCACGAATCTAGAACAGTAGAACAAACAAGATTACCATATTATACACCTGACGGCGGCTCCAAGACAACGCGCCAGAAGAAAGCCGATCCGAAACTCTGGCGATAAAGTCGTCGCAAAGAGATCCATCACCGTTAACTTCAGTAACATCGACGAACAAGATCAGTGACTTGGCGAGCAATGGCGTCATCGTCGAAGGAGCAGAGTGCGGCGACGAAGGGAGCGACAATGAAATGAGAATGGAAAGTGAGGAAGGTCTGGCCCTGTAACGGCGACGAAGGGAGCGACAATGGGAGAGAGGGGATCGGAGTAGGGTTTCAAAATTTTGGAGGAAGTACAACGTCTGAGGAGTAGGGTTTCAAAATTTTGGCCCGTTGAGTTTTGCTAATAAATAACAAACACTCTCCAGCTGGAAATTATTTTTTAAATATTTATTTATTTTTATCAAATTTATTGTCACTTTTATCAGCTTTTTTACTTTTTATTTTTTTGTTAGGAGAAAGCAGAGATTCAAATGGGGCTTGTCTGTGTTTTTATAGGAAGGAGAGAGAAAGAAAGAGAGGTGGTTTCTGGGGTTTGCTGCTGCAGGGAATGAGTAAGGGAAGAAAAAGGCAAAGATGGAGGATTATTATTCAACTAGGGATTCTTTTTAAATTATTTATTTAAATTTTGGAAACTTCAACTTATACTTATATGTATTTGTTTTTTTTATTTATTAATAATAATAAAGTATTTTTAATCCTTTCAAAATCACTCTTACGTTACTTTTACTATTAAGAGGCGGATGAGACCATAAGATTATAATTAACTATCTCTTGTTACAGTAAATACTATTTCAAAATAACTATCTCTTATTGGCAGCTAAAAGTAAAATAGTAGTTGTGAAAATATTAAAGATGAACTAAATAAATGAAGGTCTAATGATCCAATGATCGATATTACATCATTTCATCTATCGATTTTGTCCAACATTCTGAAGAATTTCTACTCATTGATATATTTTAAGGAAAAATACATATTTCTTTCCTCAATTTTGAAATAGTTTCAAAATGTTACATTTTTAGTCCTCAAGTTTTGAGTTTAGTTTTGAAATCCCTAACTAGGTTTCAAAATGTTACAATTTTACCACTGAGATTTAAGTTTTGTTTCGATTTGGTCTCTATATTTCAAGACTTATACTTTTAACCTCAATTTTTCATTAAATGCTCATTTTTAGTTATTGACATTAATGTCTATTAATTAATTTAAAATAATTATGAAGTGAATTTAAAATTTAATACAGATAAAGATAGTAAAACTTAACTAATTTTAATTCTTTATATTCTTTTAAATTAAGTAATAAACATTAACACCAAATACAAAAAGTAAGTAGCTCGTAAAAAATCGAGGTTAAAAATGTAAATCGCTCCCGCTCTCGCTCTCCAATTCTTTCTTCGATCGCGCAGCTCTCTTCTCAGAATCTCGTTTTCTCCTGTTTTCTCTCTCCCACTTACTCGCTCCCGCTCGCCCTTGATAAAAATTTCCAATTTCCAATTTATTATATATTTGTCTTGTCTAAGTAATAAACATTAGTTAATAGTATATATATGATCATTAATTTGATAATATTATTTATATTGACATTTAAAAAAAATATATTATATTAAACTTATTGCTTATGTGACAGTAAAAATAATGAAAACAAACTTTCGGAAGACAAGAAGAAACTTTAATTGGATTTAAGGTGCTTTTTATTCCCTCCATTAACCTCATATTAACTATTTCACTCATATTTAGCTTCGTTGTTGAAATTTTAGTAATTTAATTAATTTTTAAGTGTGTAAAATTTAAAAATAAGTCATTTGAGAAAAAAATTAGAGTGTTTGACAATCACTCAAAATAGCTTTTTAAATCCTTTCAAAATATATATTAAACAATTTCTTTTATTAAAAAATATATTTTAAATAAAAATGACTTTTCTGGAAAATATTCTTTTATTTGGTTAATCAAAGCATCTCTAATTTGTGTAATAGATATTTATATTATTTTTTAAAAAAAAATATATCTTTGGTCCATAAGTTTTAAGTTTAGTATTTATTTGGTTCCAAAGTTTAGAGATGTTACACTTTTCATTCTTGATTTTTTAGTTTGATTTGAATTTAATCCCAAATATTACAATTCTACCATCTAGGTTTGAGTTTTATTTCAATTTAGTTACTATGTTTTAAGATTTACAATTTTAATATCAATTTTTTTACAAATGATTCGCTTTCAATCTTTAGTATTAATGTATATGAATTAATTTACAATTATACTTTATAATTATTTTAAATAAAATAATAGATATTCACATCAAAAATTAAAAGTGAGTATTTAGTAAAAATTTTAGGTTAAAATTTAAATTTCGAAACATTATGACCATATTGGGGAAAAAAAGAACTCAACTTGAAAGTGTAACCTAGAAACTAAATGAAAAGTAGAGCCAAATTTAAAAACAAAATAAAATAATTTTTTTTCTCTTATTTATTTATTTATAGTAATATCTTGTAAGAAGGTGAAAAAAGAGAGAGAAAAGAGGAAAGCTTATTGAGGTGGCTGCAAAATTGAAGATAATTCTTAGAAACTGACTGCGGGCAGCACCATCTAGCCGGTCAGTGATCGTAATGCAAACAGCAGAAATTTGACCGTTATGTTTGAAAATATGTCAAGTCAACAATCTTGTTCTTACTAGTCATTCTCCTTCATCTCCCAATTTTATTTTATTTTATTTTATTTTTGGAAGGTATTGTAATTAATTAAAGTGTGGAGTGGGGAATCGAACCTCAGACTTCGAGATCGATAGTACAAGCACTATGTCAACGCTCTTGTTGATTTCACAATTTTATTTTATCTTTTTCTATTTCAAATAAATAAAAGAAATTCCATTTTGATTGGTATGATAATTAAGAACATGTTTGGTAGATAATCTGAATTTTTTTTTATGTTTATAGATTTTCTGAATTTAGCAAATTTGTGTTTAACAGACAATCTGAATTTTGATTCTGAAAAAAGTTTTTGGATATTGTGATCCAAATAATGCAAATTGTAAAAAATAACATTTTTATGTTTTCGTTGTATCTAAGTTTTGAATTTTGAATTTTAAAGTATTAGAATTATATTAAATAAATATAAAAACACTTAGGGTGTATTTGGGGTGAAGATTATCCTAAGACTATAATACCACCCCTTGTTACAATAGATACTATTTTGTATTCCTTAATTAGGGTGTATTTGGGGTGTATTTGGGGTGAAGATTATCCTAAGATTATCCTAAGACTATAATACCACCCCTTTCAACACTATTTCAAAATCATCATTTGCTACCGTTTTTACTATTTTACCTTCATCATTTTTTTATTCATTGCTACAGTGTTTACTATTTCCTTCTCAAACTAAAATAGTTTACCCCCCAAACACATACTATTATAACCAAAACTAAAATAATTTATACCCCAAACACAAACTATTATAATCAAACTATAATAACCAATTAATTGCTCCAAACGCCCCCTTAGAACTTTAGTATGTCATGTCATAAACCCAATTTCTTTTTTGAAAAATAGAATATGTATTATGTAATGTATTATAATATTATTTAATTATAGAAAAAATAATATAAAAAATGCTAATAAATAAATCAAGAAGGAGTTGTTTGGCTCACTGCGTTGAGTTCATGTCTATAGTTTAAATGTCTCTAAAGTTTGTATGTCTGTGGAGTTCATATGTATGCGATGCTGAGTTAATATCTAAAGGATATCTGGTGCAGTTTTTTAATACATAAATAATCTGTTTGTATGATAATCATTTTTGTTTGAAATTTTTTTATTCACACACGCATGCACGCATTTTTTTTTTTTTTTGTTTAACCATACATATATTGTTGGAAGTTTTAGGATATGAGATTTAGGGTTTACTTTTGGACAATGCATGAGCAATCATTTTACAAAATTATGCATGTGACGTCTAGTTGAATAATTTTTTTTAGCACTTTTGATATTCTTTTTAAAATAAAAACACTCGTGTGTCTAACAGAATTTTCTCAAAAGTTTTATACATACAAGTTTGTTTGAATTTTTACATGATAAAAGTGATTTTATTAATGTTAAATTCCTATAAAGAACGACTATAAAAATACTATGAACTAATTAAAAATCAGGAATTCAACGTTCTGCATAACTTACGTACTTTTGTGTCAACAAAGGTGTTTTTATTGACAATTTTTTGTGTCAACTTAAATATAAACATTTAATCATGTTTTATATGTATTTTTAAATCAATAGTTACTTTGAAATTTAAATTAAGGTTTTATTCATGGTTTTATGTCACAAGCGTCAACAAAACAAAAAATCGTGTGTCAACAAAGCTCAAATTTGTAGTAGTAATAATTTAAAACAATGGTCAAGAGTTGGTGGAGTGACTGCCATAGGAGGTCATTGGAGTTGGCCCTCAATAGTGGTAATTGGATGTTGCCAGAGTTGGCTGCAGGTGGTAGTTGCCAAAGTGACTTTCGGAGGTGGTCGCTGGAGTTGGGTGTCAAAGGTGGTCACTGAAGTTGGTCGTTGAAGGTGGTCGCCAGAGTTGAACAATGAGACATCAGTAGTGACGAGAACTAAGTGTACTATTGGTAGACATGGTATAAAATGTCGGTGACATACAATGTTAGCCTCCCAAACAATGAATTGAGTTCATATCTCAACTCATCTCATCTCACCTCTCCACCCCAAACACTCTTTTATTATCAACTAATATTTAATGGATAGCTATTAAATGATTATTTAAATTAGAATCCAATTTCTATAGGTTAGATGTTCAATCTTGCCACTACAATACAATACTTTTTATCTTTATTCGATAGTGATTTTGTTGAGTTGTCATGACCAACCAATATGCATTACCTTTGACTTATATAAAGTAGGTTAAAATACCTTTTCAAACAGAAAAAAAAAAAAAAACATAGGTTAAAATATCATATTGATTTTTATACTCTGTATTCGGTTTCATTTGATTTAATTTTAATCTATTTAATTTTCATTAATCTTGAGTTTAGTATTTCAAATGTTATTTTTTAAATTATGAATGGTTGAATAATAATAATAATTTTCGAATAAGAAAATACACTATGCAATTTTGATTTATTTAGGTAATAGGTAATAGGTAAGGTATCAATTTTTGGATTTGTTTCTTATATGCGGGTCTTAGCAAAAAAGGATTAAGTTATTTCGGTAAATACATTCAACCAACTCCAATCCTTTTACCCATTAACATATTTTCAATGGAATGTTAATATGGATATTTTTTTCTTAGTGAATAGAGGTTAAAATTTGACATTTAAAAGTACATAAATCAAAATTAATTTTGGAGCCAAAGTTTGGGCTTTGAATGTCGATCAAGTTAAGCTTGGAAATGATGAACCCAACAAATCTCCACGTAAAAAATTGTATTTTTGTAATTTTTATTAAACTTTACTGAGGAGAGAGATGTTAAGAAGAAAATTAAAAAAAAAATAAAAAGTTACTATTTTAAAAGGGAAAACGATTTGAAAGAGGTATAGAGTTGAATTGCATGAGGCTACAAACAGAGTAAAAATTCTGACCCGATTCTGTTTCTTCTCTGTACTAACTCCATAACTGCTCAAAAGTTGGATTAGGTTCATTTTTTTTTACAAAGAAATAAAGATAAATTATTAATTATTTGGTTTTGATTCTCTTTGATTCCTTCTAATTGTATGATTTCATTGCAGATTTTCTTACAGGAAAGCCTGCTGCTACTCTTGAAATGTTCCCTTCTTGGCCAGTAAGGTTTCAACAAACCCCAACATTGGTAAAACTCTTTAATACCCATCTCATAAAATTTAAAAAAATTAACTCATTTTCTTGTTTTTGAATTGTCAGAGAGTACAGATTCTATGAACAATACTCTCATTAGCAAAATAGAATTGGAAATGGAAAGTGAATCACCAATGAGTAGAAGAAGAGGATGTTCTTCAAATCAAGAATTGTTATTTGATCAAAATCATCATCATCATCTTCTTCAACTTCTTCATCTTCAATCAGAATTTGAAGATGATGTCTTGAGAACAGAACAATCATCACAACCAAATCAATCTCCTCCCAAAGAAAAGGTTCTTTTTTGTTCATTTAAATTATTCTTTTTTTTTTTTTTCTGATCCCAATAAATTAAAAGGAAATCCAATTCATGGGCAGAGTTCTTTTTTCTGACTTCTGGCAGATTTTCTGACAATTAATTGATATGAAAATAGAGAGAGATATAAAGAATCTTTATTACCATTGCTTTGGCTTTATAAAATGACCAAACTGTTCTCATTCTTCAATACATAATCAAAAAATTACCATACGAATTATGGAAGAAAACAATGTGTTTTGCTTTCCTTCTCAATTTGATAACACTCAAACTCAACAACAATTTCATAATCACAATTCTATTTCCCCTCAAAACTCTGTCAGCAATCTATTTTATCTACAATATTACGATATTAATATATATTTGAGAAAGCAAATAATTTTATCTACATTTGCAAGTTATATTACAATATAAATAAAACTAATAAATTTAATGGATTAAACGATGAAGTGACAAGATGAGGACCTAAGTGGAAACTAACCCATCTGATGATTAGCGGGTCATGCAGTCAGTAGGGCCAGAGTCGCATCCAACATCAACCATTAGCATAACCATAAGATTAGACTGGAAGCATAACTTACACCTAATTAAAACTTGATTTTAACGTAATCGTGAACAAACATAATGCATGGGGTCCCTGGTAGAGAAACGTGTTCTAAACATGTAATGCAATATAACAATTAACATAACCATGCAACATAATAAAGGTACACTACCATAGAACGTTTGCCCTTACGTCATCATTCTTTGTTTGTATTCAATTTTAGGGTTTTTTCTCTCCCACTTTCTCGCTCCCGCTCGCCCTTGATAAAAATTTCCAATTTCCAATTTATTATATATTTTTTTAATTTTTTTTCCTTCTAAATTTCCACCCCTTTAAATAAAATTTCATCCTGCTTATTATTTGACATTTAATTTCCTGTATGCGTACAAATCTGGGTCGTTACAATTTTTCTATAGGTTATTTATTTAGTTTCCAAAATCATAAATTTTGAATATTAAAAATATGTCTAAATAGAAGTTTCGAATCTCTAATTTTTTAGTTAATAGTATATATTTTATGTCTTGTCTAAATAATCCTCATTATTGAATTAACTAACATATATATGATCATTAATTTGATAATATTATTTATATTAACATTTAAAAAAAATATATTATATTAAACTTATTGCTTATGTGACAGTAAAAATAATGAAAACAAACTTTCGGAAGACAAGAAGAAACTTTAATTGGATTTAAGGTGCTTTTTATTCCCTCCATTAACCTCATATTAACTATTTCACTCATATTTAGCTTCGTTGTTGAAATTTTAGTAATTTAATTAATTTTTAAGTGGGTAAAATTTAAAAATAAGTCATTTGAGAAAAAAATTAGAGTATTTGACAATCACTCAAAATAGCTTTTTAAATCCTTTCAAAGTATATATTAAACAATTTCTTTTATTAAAAAATATATTTTAAATAAAAATGACTTTTCTGGAAAATATTTTTTTCTTTGGTTAATCAAAGCATCTCTAATTTGTGTAATAGATATTTATATTATTTTTTTTAAAAAAATATATCTTTGGTCCATAAGTTTTAAGTTTAGTATTTATTTGGTTCCAAAGTTTAGAGATGTTACACTTTTCATTCTTGATTTTTTAGTTTGATTTGAATTTAATCCCAAATATTACAATTCTACCATCTAGGTTTGAGTTTTATTTCAATTTAGTTACTATGTTTTAAGATTTACAATTTTAATATCAATTTTTTTACAAATGATTCGCTTTCAATCTTTAGTATTAATTGTATATGAATTAATTTACAATTATACTTTATAATTATTTTAAATAAAATAATAGATATTCACATCAAAAATTAAAAGTGAGTATTTAGTAAAAATTTGAGGTTAAAAATTTAAATTTCGAAACATTATGACCATATTGGGGAAAAAAAGAACTCAACTTGAAAGTGTAACCTAGAAACTAAATGAAAAGTAGAGCCAAATTTAAAAACAAAATAAAATAATTTTTTTTTCTCTTATTTATTTATTTATAGTAATATCTTGTAAGAAGGTGAAAAAAGAGAGAGAAAAGAGGAAAGCTTATTGAGGTGGCTGCAAAATTGAAGATAATTCTTAGAAACTGACTGCGGGCAGCACCATCTAGCCGGTCAGTGATCGTAATGCAAACAGCAGAAATTTGACCGTTATGTTTGAAAATATGTCAAGTCAACAATCTTGTTCTTACTAGTCATTCTCCTTCATCTCACAATTTTATTTTATTTTATTTTATTTTTGGAAGGTATTGTAATTAATTAAAGTGTGGAGTGGGGAATCGAACCTCAGACTTCGAGATCGATAGTACAAGCACTATGTCAACGCTCTTGTTGATTTCACAATTTTATTTTATCTTTTTCTATTTCAAATAAATAAAAGAAATTCCATTTTGATTGGTATGATAATTAAGAACATGTTTGGTCACTGAAGTTGGTCGTTGAAGGTGGTCGCCAGAGTTGAGCAATGAGACATCAGTAGTGACGAGAACTGAGTGTACTATTGGTAGACATGGTATAAAATGTCGGTGACATACGATGTTAGCCTCCCAAACAATGAATTGAGTTCATATCTCAACTCATCTCATCTCACCTCTCCACCCCAAACACTCTCTTTTATTATCAACTAATATTTAATGGATAACTATTAAATGATTATTTAAATTAGAATCCAATTTCTATAGGTTAGATGTTCAATCTTGCCACTACGCATTATCAAAAAAAAAAAAAAAAAAAAAAAAAAAAACTACCAATGGAGCTATTGTTTTATGTTGAATCGAATGTCACAACATATTGCCATTAACATATTTTCAATGGAATGTTAATATGGATATTTTTTTCTTAGTGAATAGAGGTTAAAATTTGACATTTAAAAGTACATAAATCAAAATTAAATGACATCCGAAATATAATAATCAAAGTAATATTTTAACTAATAAACTTGACAAAGCCATAAAAAAAATTTCATGTACATCTAATCAAAACAAAGTTAAAATTTAGGTCAGTTGTAATTATATAAATTCTCTCTTGATCTTCGGAACTTCGAATGACACAAACTTTGAAAAGTCTCATTTTAATAGAGATGTAACTTAGTCAAATTTACTTGTCATTATTTTGCCTAAAATTCATAGCTCAATTTAATATACAGTGAGAATTCGTTGACATACTAATGATGTAAAATTCGACAACCAAACATTCCTTTTATGCATTGCATATGGTCAAAACATAACAGTAGACTTTTTTCCCTTCTTTTTTCCCTTCCTATTAAAACTTTATTATGTACTACTTTTGAATTAATTATTCAATTTCTTCAATGGCTTAAAACCTTTTCAAATTTTAGATTTTTCTCGATTTATTAGCAATTGTTTCATTTTATATCGAGAGAGCGTAATTTTTATGTCGGTCCTTCTTTTATTAATTCTTATCTAACATTTATGTTAGATGATATAAGATTAAATTTACCTTCACTTACAAATTTAAGCTTTTGAGTCAATCGGTGATTTAAGATGATATTAGAATAGATTTTATCATATTAAATAAGATTTATTTAATTTATGATTAAATTCTAATTTGTTAAACACCATTTGTCGAAAGTGCATTTATCGAAAATTTGGAAGTGTTGTGCTATAAATAAATGAATCGTAATTCAGTTGACATAAGCTTTTACTAATCAATTTTGAAGTTAGAGGTTCGATTTCCTTATTCCACATATGGTAGAAAAAAATGAGAACAGAATAAATCAAATATTTTTAATACGTTCATCTATCAAATTTTTCTTCCCATAATAATTTTATAGAATAAATATTTGATTGTTCATGAATGTTATTTTTTCTGGAGTATTTACCAAAATACGAAGTGCACATAATTAAGTGGTAATTGACATGTATGAACCTTTTGTAACAACCCAAATTTGTACGCATACACTACAAGAAATTAAATGTCAAATGTTAAACAGGACGGAATTTTATTTAAATGGGTGGTAAATGTAATACCCTAACCCTAATTTAGAAAGCAGGAAAACAAATAAAATATATAATTAAGAATGAAAAATATATAAACTTAATAGGAAAATCGGGTGGAAATTTAGAATTGGAAAAAAATAAGAAATTTATTAATTATCCAAAAATAATGAATAAGGGGCAGAATCAGGGAGGATTAATTAGAAATTGGACGCTATCTAATTCAGGAGACAAAGGGCCGTAGATAACTTTTTGTTTGGGCACTGCTCATTGGAAAAATTGGAGGTGAATTAATTGCCCATATACTCTTAAAATTTGAAAGAGTTAAAAAGGGGAAGTGGAATCCACAAGCAGTGATGAAGGCAACCAACGCGTGAAAACTAGCGAGATTTGAGAGAAAATTGAAGAGAGCGAAAGTGGAGAGAGCGAGATTGGAGAGAAAATTGGAGAAAGCGAGAGTGGAGAGAAAATTGGAGAGAGCGAGATTCTCAGCGAGACAGTGGGAGAGAGCAGGAGCCACGAGAGCCAAACCAGCGAGAGCGAGAGCTAGAGAGTCACAAGATCCAAACCAACGAGAAAGCTGGAGAGAGCGAGATTATGAGAATAGAAAGAGCGAGATTTGGACAGAAGCGGGGATTATGGGTTGAATTTGGCCACGATCTTATAGATTATACATGGAAAACCCAAAATGGAATACAAACAAAGGTGGATGACGTAAGGGCAAACGTTAGCCAAAATTAGGTGTCTTATTAAGAGAAATTCTTAAACCTAAGTAATTTTAAAGAAGCCATGTGTAGGATGAGTTGTCACACAGAGAAGAGCTAGAAACAACTATAATAGGAGGCTTTAGGCTGAAAGTTAAACGAATTCTCAAACAAAACTTAGTAGTAAAAATCGTGTGAAAATGGTGAAGTAATTCTGTTAGTTAGAAGGAGGAAAAGCAAGGGAAGTGCTGCCTAAAATTTCCTTTTAAGAGGGAAAGCTCTACTGATTAAACCATAGGGAATAATAAGGAATAACTAGGATCGCAGTCAAAGTAAGTAGTTATCTCACCATCTTTTTAAGTGTTTCATGGTAGTGTACCTTTAATATGTTGCATAATTATGTTATTGTTATGTTGCATTACATGTTTAAAATACGTTTATCGACAAGGGACCCTATGCATTATGTTTGTTCATAAGATTAAATTTTAATTAGATAAAAGTTATGCTTTTAGGGCTAGCAGGGTATGTATGGTTGCACCCCTCTAGTCCAATCTTACTGTAACATCCTACACCTTTTTATTTATTTATTAATAATGTAAAACTTTTCCCTTTTCAGTAATTGTCCTTAGTTGAAGGACATGTTTGGAATTCTGAATTTAAAGTATAAATGCGAGGATTTAAATGTTGTCGTGGAATTTATTAAAAAATTATTCAATTTGAAAAGTTATGGCAGGAATTAATTATTTTTAGAAAAAGGAAAAGAATTAAATAGTATAAAGTGGGTTAAGGAAAGGATCTAATTAGAGTTATACTATTTTCCTTTTATTATTATTATTACTATTATTATTAGTATATTTTTTTAAAATAAAAAGGACCCCCCCCCCCCACCACCACCACCTTCTCCCTCACTCATGCGAGCCCGTCCTCCGTTTTCTTCTTCCTTGCCGCACACCCAGCCGCTACACCCTCAGTCGTCGTGCACCTCCAACCGACCACCATTCATCGACCTCGAAGCGTCGCACGTCCGCTTTCAACCGGTTGCACCACTGGATCTAGCCCCCGCGTGCCATCAGTCACCCAGCCATCGACTCCCCCCAACTGCGTTGCTCGCCATTCGTGGGTTTCGACTGACCAGATCCCACCAGTCAGACCACGCCGCTCGCCGTCGCGTCGTCCCTTTCAGCCATTCGTTCCGTCCGCGAGCAACCAAAAGCTCTCCAGCCGCTGCCGTGAGCCTCCGTCCAGCTGGGCCGCTCGTCCAAATTCCCTCCAGCCACGCGTTCGCCGCCCCAGCCTCACCACTGTCGATCGCCATCGTCCCTGCACCTCGGGTCCGCTTTGGTCTTTGTCGGAATCTTGGATTAAGGGTAAGTGTAAATTGTTTTGATTGGATTCCTTGAGGATTTTGAGTAGTCACTAGAATTTGGCCTTGAATTATTGGTACACGTCATGTTTTGAATATAGGGAAAAATTTTAGGTTGCTGAAGTTGTCGTCCAGCCGAGTAAAGGGGTAGTCGACGAATCTTGGTGAAGAGTAAGGCTCTAAACTTATGTGGGTTGTTAAGCATGTTGTATGTTTATGAATTTCTCGATTTAAGTTTGATTGAACCATAGACTGCGGCCTAAAATAATTTGCCATGATGTTGAGGTTTGGATCTTGAGGTGTCCTGGTGTCTTTGTTTTGGGTGATTTAAGTTTGATCCTGTGGGCTTTCGGTTTCGTTGGACAAGGAAGAGGTTGAGCTTGCTAGTTTCTAGAGTTTGCGAGTAAAGGTAAGTAATCTTACTACTGGAACTGCCCACGGGCCAGGCTTTAATTGTGTATGCTAGCATAATAAGCGTATGTTATGGTAAATTTTAGCATATTGATTGACAGTATGACCTGAATCAAAGTATGTTCTGGCACGGATTCTGATTTGTTTACATACACACCTAAGTGCTTGATCGTTAGTATGTGATAGTATGTGTTTTCATATGTCGATGTCTGATCTGCTGGTGTTGAGGCATACTTGCATGTTGTGGATTTATGATATAAGTTATACATGGATGATGTATAATATGTTATTAAGAATTATGTGTATGTGATGAAGCCATGGTATCAAGGATTTTTATGTATGTTTTAGAACTGTACAATGTTGAATCATAGCACGTTAAGACTGTGTGAATATCTTCATTGATTAGTTAGATGCTCACCAGTTTGTGTTTCTTTCGGGATTCACGAGTTTGTGTTTCCTTCGGGATTCACCAGTTTGTGTCTCCTTCGGGATTCACCAGTTTGTGTTTCCTTCGAGATTCACCAGTTTTGTGTTTCCTTCGGGATTCACCAGTTTTGTGTTTCCTTCGGGATTCATCAGTTTGTGTTTCCTTCGGGATTCACCAGTTTTGTGTTTCCTTCGGGATTCACCAGTTTTGTGAGCATACTTAACTACAATAGGATAGAACTCAGTCTCTCATCTGTTACATGTACTTATGTGCCATGTGCGGGTATCTAGAGAACATAGATGCCTAGCCTGACCCCAGTGGTGGGGCTACTTACTGAGTATTTCATACTCATTCTTTCTTATGTTGATGTTTCAGGTAAGGGTAGAGATGCACCAGCGATGGCGCAGCGGAATTCATGATCGAGCCACTGGGACTAGTTTGGGATTTATTGTTTTTAATAATGGCATTTAATAAATGTCTCTTGAACTTCTCTTGTTTTTAATTAGCATTTATTTCAAATAACTGAGCGTCGTTTTAAATTCTTTGCATGCATTTATTTTAGTAACGGCCTTACCTAGATCCTAGGGTTCGGGTCGTTACACTTACGTTTATGTTAATGGTTGATGTTGGATGCGACTCTGGCCCTACTGACTACATGACCCGCTAATCATCAGATGAATTAGTTTCCGCCTAAGTCCTCATCTTTCTATCAGGGCGGAGAAATTTACATTAGAAGCATAACCGACCACCACATGTTATTATATGTTTTCAGTCCCAATCATACGTTTTCAGGACATGTTGCATGTGATTGTGCATTTGGTCACTACCCTATGTGAGAAATACTTACTGGGTATATTATATACTCATCCTATTTTTACAGACTTTCTAGGTAAGGACACAGCATAGTGGCAGAACTGGATGTCGCTCAAATGGCCAACCATCAAACTCACTATTATAGGCACATACATTTTTGTATCACTACGCTAATGTTTTATGGATCCTGGTGTTTTGTAAAATAAACTTTTTATATAGTTTTCTACTTAATTAATAAAATCTTAGATATGTTCTTTTGAGATTTTTGCCAAAACTATCTCATGATAGAAAAGTCTAAGTATGCATGTCGTAGCGGTTGGACCATAATATGTAAGGATCCGGTCGTTACACCTTCAGATCTCCATCCCTCATATTTGTTGTACTAAAAAAATTGCAAAAAGTGTAAACAAATAGATATAAATTCTTTCATACAAATATATCGAACATGATTTTCTTAGAACAAAAAACAGGGTATGAAGATTACCTTGATTTTCTTAATATCGTTTATTTAATCATTCATTACTTAATTAATAAAATCTTAGATATGTTCTTTTGAGATTTTTGCCAAAACTATCTCATGATAGAAAAGTCTAAGTATGCATGTCGTAGCGGTTGGACCATAATATGTAAGGATCCGGTCGTTACACCTTCAGATCTCCATCCCTCATATTTGTTGTACTAAAAAAATTGCAAAAAGTGTAAACAAATAGATATAAATTCTTTCATACAAATATATCGAACATGATTTTCTTAGAACAAAAAACAGGGTATGAAGATTACCTTGATTTTCTTAATATCGTTTATTTAATCATTCATTATTTGGTATACTCGTTGACTAAATTTTATCTATTAATAGTTATAAAAAAGGAGATTTTCAAAAAAATTTTAAAAAATAGGGAAACTATTTACACAAAATAATAAAATCTTAATATTCTTTATCTAGCATAGAGACTGACAGAAGTCTATCGGCATAGAAATCTATCTGTGTCTATCAATGTTTTTTTTTTTACTTTTTCTGTAAATAGTTTGACATTTTTTCTATTTGGAAAATTTCTCAATAAAAAATTATTTTAGAATTTAACCTTTTTTTTTTTAATATAACAACATGGGGGATTGAGCAACTTCCAACCTATAGGAATGTTTGAGTTTTTATTTTATAATATTTTATTTTTGATCATTTGCATGTTAGTAAAAAAAAATATTATAAATTTGTCCTTATAAATTAATAACTATTATGTTATGAATAATTTATTTTTTTACTATTGTTAATATAAACTCTGTTTGAAGAACTACTTTATAAAATAAATATTTAGTTAGTTATGTAGGATCTGTTTGCTTGTGGAAAAATGGTTTTTTAAAAAACTTATTTTTATTTAAACATCCTTCGTGAATATTTATTAAAAAAAAACTTTTAAAAAGTTATTTTAAATACTTATCAAACATTTATTTTTTTTTAAAATGACTTATTTTTTAAATTAAACACGTGAAAATATATTACAAACACACTTTAGTTTATTCTTATCATCAGCGTGAAGAAAATACATCAAAATTATCTCTCTGTTTAAATTTATGCAGTCAGTTCTACATATTTACATTTCATGATCCCTGTAGGACACCCTTGAAACCATACAACGTGCTTCCTTTTGCATGAACCTGTAGGAAATCTTCAACAAAATTATAGAATCTGCTAATTAGCCACAACTTGAACAGAAAACCAAACATTTATTCTTGATTTATAAATGTGGACACAATGAGACCCTACCAAATAGTCTAGAAATCACATTATGCCCTCTTAGTGCTTGGCCACAAAACTAGACAACTCCAATCTTCAATTTCTTATTCATCTGCATCGAACTGGAATCACTTGGCACCAACAGTGTCGACGGTTGGCCGAAAAGATCAGGAAACAGCTTTGTGATCTCATCTGCACGCACATATAACACACAACTCAAACACTCTAAAACCTTAAGAAGTAGCAATTGGCCTCAAACTCATTCTGTAAAACTCAAGTTCCAAACAAAAGCGAGATCTATAATCATAAGAAAAACACAGTAAAAGAATAAACAAAACTCAATGCATGTCACTACTCTTCCTTCGAGACATCAATCAACTCAGAGCTAGGAGGGCCATCGAGGATTTTAAAGGGGTTTTTGAGAATAGAGGGAAAAGGGTGAGGTTGATTGATACGGTGAGCTTGGACTTCACTATACACAGTAGAAACACGGCCGATCTCCGACGGAGAAGATGCAATGACGGGGGAAACATCGGCATTAGCGATGAAAGGTGGAGACATTGGTAGGAGAGAAATGAAAATGAAAATGGGGAGATAGGTAGAGAAATGAAAGATTGAATCAATGAAAGAAGTGGAAAATTGAGTGTTTGACAAGGTCAAGAAGATGAAGAAGGACTCGACTAGAATAAGAGGAAAGAGCTTGTGGATGAAATGGATAACACTCTAAGAAGGGATTTCGGTTCTCCAAAAGCTCCATATGAGTTTCTGATGTGAGGATTTGGCCAGCAAGAGACTAGAATTTTTATGGCTAAAACAACGAGAGAGAGAGGGTTTCAATGAAACGGAATTTTTCATTGAACAAATGAAAAGAGATATTTGGTCTCCAAGCGAATGTAACAAATTTAATCTACTTTCAAACACATTTGGTCTCCATGAAATTAATAAATTTGCATACAGATAAAGACCTCCACCAACATTTGATGAAAACCCAACCTTAGCAAAAAGAAAAGGCTTACAACAAATCCCAACCAAAAACATCTGGAGACTCTAGTGGAAAAGGGACAACCAAGGTAAATATTTAGAACTCGGCTATGCTCCACAAAACTTGCCACTTTAGGAGGTTTTTTGCAAGACATGGAAGGTATTAATAGTTCCCAAAGAACCAACCAAGAAAATAAATGAACTTTCGATGGGATTTTTAGTTTCCACCAAGAAGTGAGAACGTAAGAATAGCAAAACAAATAAATAGGCACTTCACAAGAGGACTGAGGACCCAGACGACTCAAAGAGAACTTTCATATAAACAAGAAAAGAATAAAAATGTACAAAATATTGAATGCAATATAACATGAAAATTGACTAATTTGAAAGTAAACAAGAAATTGAACAAAAAAAAAATATAACAAAATGGTGTTTCCATATATTTTGTCTGTAACTGATTCAGGTGCAGTCTGCCCATTGCTATAAGTAAACTGAAAAGTCAATGCATTTAAGTCAGATAAACATAGATACATCATTGTTGTAGTTGTCATGGATTATAAGATAAAGGTCATAATTTTCAACTAACATTTTGCAACAAAAGCATTATGCTTCATCAAAAGGTTGCATTTTTACCAATAATTTCATTTAATTAAATATAAAGGGCAGTGCAAAATAATTTTTTTTAAAAAAAAATCACCTTAATACCCCAATCGTATTCAGGTCCACCTAGATTGTGTGACTTGCACTCATTATAAATCCTCCGTTGGCCTTTATAGAACCAAAAAAGATTATGCAAAAAGGCAAAGGAGCATGAGTATAAAATACAAAAAGTTAAAAGTGAATTTTTTTTATCCCCACTTGACATATTTAATCAATTCCAATTCTGATTTGTCAGTTACTAACTTAGGATTTTAATTTGAGATTTTATTCTGGAGATGAAAATACCCACGAACTAAAATGTCATCTCTTTTTCTTTGTCCATGCCCTATAGAATCATAAATCACAATCCTAAACAACTAATCACTCAAAGAACCGATTAAAAGAGAAATAAAATAAGTCAAAAAATAAAGATCAACTAGTTTCAAGAAATCAAGGAACAGAAAAATCATAAACTCAAGTGTGACATAATATTTGACAAAGACTAATTCAAATATTTTTTAAAACAATGATAAAATAAAGAGCTCGATTTTAAGGTAGAAAAATATTCTAGGCAAGATTTAGAGTTAATATGTGACTAAATCACTCAAATTTAATAGCCTGAAGGTAAAAGACTACTACAACTTTTTCATACCTTTTAGTGTGTTCTTCTACTCCGTAACTTGAATTGGGGACAAAAATAAAGTGATTCAACCTAGCAAAAATGTACATGATGAACTAACCAAATACAACAGTCGTAACAATTTTTTATATTGTTTAAACTAACATCCACACTAATGATACACACACGCAACACTAATGACCAAGTTACTTAACTAATATTTCAATATTTTAGCTTTAATGACATTTAGCTATAAACTAAATAATAATACATGAAGTATCAAATTTTAACAAAGGGCAAACAAAAAGAGAGAAAGAAATAGAAGAAAGGAGTATCAATGGAAATGAGATGAAGAAAACAGAAAAACAAAAAGATATTGAGATACAATCATATGAATGGAGAAAATTAAGCAAGAGATGGAGAAGATAGACGGAGAAACAGAGATAAAAAAAGAAAGAAAAAGGAGAAAGAAGGACAAGAAGAAAGAAATCAAGTGAAATACCATAAGATGGAGAGAGAAAGAACTAGCCCTTCGTTTCGCCAACAAAGAAGTCATCTTTGACGATTTCTCATTCCTTCTTTACCGAGCCGCCTCTCTTCGCCATTCGAAGTACTACTTCTGCCTTCCCTTTTGAGAACATACCCAGGAGCCCTCCTTTTCCAATAATTAAAAAAAATACCATAAAGCTTCGTCTGTGATTTTGTCGGCCGGCCCTTTACAAGACAATACTGAGCAAAAATATACACCAACAAAATAGACATTACAATGAACTTAACACATTCCTAATAATTCATGTAAGAATGGAAACTACAAAGAAGTTAGATATCTCACTTCCAACTATGGAATTTGACCCGAGACTTAATTAAAATATCTTATCCAAATTCTGAAAAATAGGTTCGATTTTCATCAATTTGGTTGTGTAAGATACCTATATCCAGATCACCTGCTCCATTCTTCTTTTAGATTTGAACTTGCATAATCAATGGTAGGATTCTGATCTGACCTCCTCACATGACAAATGGAGCGGCGTGAATTATAATATAAGACTGGGAAGGAGATTAAAGGAAACGACATTTACTCTAGAAAGAGATCATATTACCATCTAGTTCCACCATTGTCTTATTGATCACGGGCTTGAACTTACTTGCCAAACGAATTCTACCTTTAGAAAGAGATCATCAAATGATAAATATTAAACTAGACTTCATAAAGATGTTCTATCAATCCAAAGCCTTTCAAAATTGTTAAGTGAAAAGATACTCCACTTTTACATGATGATACTCCACTTTTATCCTTGTTTTTCTGATCTTACATGCACATTGACTAGTCTTTATAGTATTGTGTTAGTAACTATTAAGTTATTGGATACTCAAAAAAAGAAAAAAAAAATAAACTTTTAAGTTTCATCAACTAGAAAATTGTTGTCTTTTTAATATAGATTGGAGAGTTTTTTTCTTCTTCCATTTTTTTTTCTTCTAGTGAACTCCATTGTTCTCATTTTGGCTGGATAATTGATACTCTGTTTGTCATTTCCCTTCTTATTCCCCATAAAAAATATTCTAGAAAAAAATTATTAACTTGTTATTCAAGAAAACATGAGAACAGGAATGCACGTTTTCATGAAAAAATCATATCGTGTCTCCTCTCCACGTCCATTAACGAAGTTAATGGAGTTCTGCCAGCCATCCAATCTTCAACTAGAGCAGCCAAAGTTCCTACCTGGTATGCATAACTAGTAAGTAATAAAAACGAGGAAAAAATCTATGGAGGAAACTGATATCAAGAAAAAGAATGAAAGTTTAAAAGGTTAGAGACTAAAATGATCAGAAGGTACAAGAATTGGGACAGACAGATCGATGATATTGTTCCAGTTTTTCCACTCTGGAGGAGAGCTCTAGCACTGTAACCCAAACCATGACAATAAGTTGAATCAATGTTCGTGGGTAAACCACACATCCCTTCGTACGTATAAGTCAAAAGAAGAATTAAACAGAGATAACACACAGAGCACTAACCAGCAAAGTACACTTTTTCTGTAGATCGAGCATCAACCATCACATTACCAATCATTTCTGAATATATCTGCATAAACATCAGCAGAGCCTATTAAGAGTCTCATCTCATGAATGCGACATTCCATTTTTTCCTTGAGTTCTTGAAGAAACTACTTCAACTTTGCAATAGTCTCCAAAGTTCAGTCCAAACGGAATATGAATTCTAAAGCAATTACAAAGAGAAATGAGTACCTTACAAGCAGAATCAAATCCAAAACTTGTGGGGACCTCTTTGCATTTAAGATCACCATCGATAGTTTTTGGGCAACCAATTACTCGGGTTTTCAAATTCTTACTCCTAATTTGAAAACAACAGAAAGAAGGGGAATATAAATAACAGAGTCTTGCACACAAAAAAATGGTACCCTAGAGTAATTAATTACTCAACCTTATATTTCTGCAATAAAAACAACATATAATAGCTTATCCATATACGACAATGAGAGTGAGAAAGAGAGTAAAAAGAAGGGAGGCGATAAACAAATTTCATAGTTCTGAAAATTACCTAAAGTTTTTAGCAAGGAGACAAGCATTTGTGTTGGAATCATCTCCACCAATTACAACAAGGCCATCCAGATCAAGATTCTGAGCAGTTTCTTTAGCTTGCTTAAACTGAAAATAGAACCGAACTATCAATTAATGCCTTGACTACAACTAAGATGTCTCAAAATGAAAATTCTAGGAAGATAGAGTTTCACCTGATCTGGAGTTTCAATCTTATCCCTCCCACTGCATATCATATCAAAACCACCCTGATAAAACAAAAATTCATTTAAATCAAGAATTGCATTCAAATGGCAATCACTTCGCATCAAAACTGCACATATTCACACTAACAATTCTAACAAGTGAAAGCTAGAAATCCCTTCAAGAAAATTAACCTGATTGCGATACGGGTAGATAAATTGTGCAGTCAGCGGATCTTCTGGCAAATATTTAGAATATTGACCATGATAGCAAGGCTGACATTCTCACCTACCACGTTAGACGATAACGACTTATCAGAGTGGGAATCCCACCAATAGTCAGTGCACGGCTCTATAAATAGAGCCTTGACGCCATGAAGGAGGGATGGACTTTTATACCCAAAGATTGAGATTTGCACGAGAAAAAAATTCCACCTCCATATTTCACCCCAATTCTTCATTGAAGCTTCGCCGAAGTAAGAGTCTACAAGGGCTTTCTGCATTCATCCAACCATTATATCACTAGCAGCCTTAACATTCATCTGTGGGAAGCAAGAGATTACTAACAACTTCCCTTCACCTTATCTCTTTATCTTTTTAGTTGTTGTATTGCATTTTGTTTAAGAGATTGTTCATTTGTGTATTCAACAACTATTTTAATATCATCATGTTCACTTTTATCATCTTATCTATCCTCACTTTCACTTTATCTCTTGTTATAAGTAACTAATTCTAATGGGGTAAGGGTGAAGATTAATATCATGATCTAAGTAGAATCTGTGGAAGTTATTTTGTTTGCTTAATATATGAATATTAAAATGATTGCCTATGAGTATTCAATGAGTCAAGTAGTTATGACTAACTACCTGAGAAGGAAAGTAGTTGTGGATCTCATTAAGCAAAGCAAGAAATATTTTTCAACCCCGAAGCTTATTTTCTCTACTTGTGTATGTTAAATAAGATTAAGTGTAAGTTAATACTAGGTTGTAGGGAAAGCTTGAGGATGCTAAGGAAGGAAAGAAAAATGATTTCAAGTGTTGTTTACTAAGGGCTCTCAAGTGTTAAGTGAAAGAGTAAGAAGGCTTGGTTAAGGAGAGAAATTTTGACCAAGTGTTGAAGGTCATGGTGCATTGACGATCATGCTGAGGTGTGCGACAGCCTAAGAATCTTAAGGTTAAGATGAAAGCTAGTGGCGTGAAGAAGGACATTGGCTAAGTGTTGGCCGAGAAGACGATGCCATGCGCTAGCCGAGACTCACGTTGAGGTTAGGTGGGCAAGAACGCGTGCATGGGCGAGGATGCCTTAAGCGATGCGGCTTGTGCGTGCGTTGGTGTGCAATGGTCGGGCAAGGATGTGTGTAAAGTAAGGCCATGGGATGATCTTGAGACTAGGCATCGGGTGCGAGAAAGGGCGCTGAGGCGTGCATTGGCTGAGAGGTGTATGCGTCCAAGTAAAGCCATGCGTTGGTAAGAGTTAGGAAGCTATGCATTGGTGATTAGGGGAAGCTTTCAGCTTAATCACCAATTGTAGTGGTCAGTTGTCGAGATTAGAAGGTTTAATGTTGACTTAGTGGGATAGGTGGCAGCCTAAGTGTAATTAAGGTCATGCATCTCTTAATCTAAAAGGGAAGCCTCAGTTCAAGAACTTGGTTTGGACAATTATCTCGTGCTAAAGGGGTGATTCCACAGCCATTTGAAGGCTTAAGGAGTGTAGATGAAGCTCTGAGGTTGCTGGAAGGAAATTCATAAGAATTCAAGTTGAAATCAGAAGATTTCCTCAAGAGGTCAAGCTCTCGGGTGATTCTGAGCAAGGTGTGAAGATTGAAAAATTCTGACCAGATCGTGAAGAATTTGAAGCTCAAATTTTAAGATAAGTTAAGACATTTTAAAACAAGTTTGTAGAAGGGAAATTCCCGAAATAATGTCTGAAAAAATAAGTAAATTCAGCTTGAATTTGAATTTGGATTTTTGGATTGAATAATCATGCAACTGCAACCGTTGAACACGCAGGCAACTCAACCGGGCAGGCTACAGATGCGCGCAAAGGCAAAATGACGCAAGGCATTGCATGGATGTGTACGCTAGGTTGCACATGAGGGTTGTACAAGTGTGCACGCGAGACGCTGCATGGAAAGGTTGAGTATGCATTGAGGCGCGCAGTTGCGTTAAAAGACAAAATTTACTCCTCGTGCTTAGAAATGTGTCTTCGTTGGCTATCCTCTCCATCAACGTGGGTATAAGTGTTCTCATCCACCCTCCCACAAGTATTTTATTTCGATAGATGTCACCTTTCTAGAGGATCAACCTTTCTTTCCTATTAGTCATTTTCAGGGGAATAGCTTTAATGAAGAGACTAACTAGTCCCAATCTTTGTTCTTTTCTGATTCCCTTCCTAATCCTATCTTGAATATTACCGACACTGTCTCTGTCTTACCTATCAAATAGGTCTATGGATAATATACTAAAGGAAGAATCTCAAGAAGGAAATTGGGCCACCTATTGTTTCTCCGGTAACGATCTATGAGTCCGAACCAACATTAGCCCAAGGTGAACTCATACTTCTGTCTCTAATAACCTCAATATTTGTGTTGAGAATGAAAATGATGCTCATACTCGTCTCTGATAATATTGGTATTTGTGCTAAAAATGATATGTGTACTGTGGAAGAAATAGCAAAACTAATGATAGCAGTAATGATTGTACTAAGAAAGTTGTGGCTGATATGGCTGGGAATAAACGAGTTGAAGCAACTATTCCAGGTAGTGATATTGTTACAGGTGAGGTGAGTTAGTGGGAAAGGCACTAAAGGATGTGATAAACAAATAAGTGGCAATCATAAGGAGTTGGCCAAGTAAGAAATATTGAGGTTCTACAAGATGAAAGTGAAGCTTAACAATCTCAAACTAGCTCAACTGAAGCTCGTGGTGAAAGTCATTGTAAGAACTTTCCAAGTCAATCCAATCATGAGGCAATCATTATGCCTCAAGGACCAATGACAAGAGCTAGAACTAAAAGACTTGAAGAGGGATTAAATGCTTGCTTCCAAGCTAAATTTCTAGCCCATCATGAAGAGTTGCAACCCTTGAAGCTCCAAGAGTCACTTGGGTGCAAAAGTCCTAATGAATCTGCAAAATTCAGATTCATCCCCGTGTTTAATGCTTGATTTATTAATTTATTTCAATGTACATACATTTATTAAGGTTCATGTATGTAGTTGAAGAGTTTTTGTTAAACCTAGTCAATTGGGTGAAAAGTTGTGTCCTTTCAAGTCGTCTTTTCAATTAGTATAAATACATATGTAGTTTGGTCATTGGAACACACTTGAGATTGACTGGAATTTCATTAGATTTTTTGTCTCTCAAGCTTTATGCTTTTTCTTTGTATTTTTGTGTTTAAAATGCATGTATTAGAACTTTCAATTTATTTTGATCGATTAGATTGTGGAGAGTTCAAAATCCTTAAGTTAGGAACAAGTTCTCCTTTCTTCTTGACATCGATCAATCTTCCAAGCCAAATATGTTTAGCTTTCTTGGGGTTGCTTACTAAATAGCTAATTGTGGTTATTCTTATTATCGTTGTGGGGCTTCACCTAGAATAAAGGGGTTCTCATACGTGATTGAGGTAAATCAAATGATAAAGGGAACTGTCTCAATTATGTTCAGGAGACATACGAGCGATGGACAATGGCCAATGAGAAGGCCCGAGCCTACATCTTGGCAAATCTTTATGAAGTTTTTGCCAAGAAACATGAGCATCTGGTTTCAGCACGTGAGATCATGGAGTCCCTGCGAGGATATTTGGACAACCGTCTGAACCACTTTTGCATGAGGCTCTTAAATACATATTCAACTCCAAAATGGAAGAAGGCACCTCTGTTCGTGAGCATGTGCTTAACATGATGGTTCACTTTAATGTGGCGGAGTTGAATGGGTCTACCATCGATAAGGGCAGTCAAGTTAACATAATCCTGCATTCATTGCCCGAGAGCTCCCTGCACTTTGTTAGTAATGTGATTCTTAAGAAAGGGAAATATAACCTCACAACTCTCCTCATCGAGTTGCAGACCTACCAATCGGAGAGGAAGAAGGGTGAGGCAAATGTTGCTTCATCCTCAAGGACATTCCATAGAGGTTCGACCTCAGGAACGAAGTCTACACCTTCTACTTCTAACTCTACAAAGGGGAAGAAGAAGAAGGGTGGCAAGGGAAAAGGGAAGACGCCTGCTAACCCACCGCCTGTCACCCCAAGGAGGCGTCCACCGGTTGAAAAGGGAAAGTGTTTCCACTGCAACTAGGATGTACTGGAAGATGAACTATCCTCGGTATCTGAAAGAGAAGAAAGCAGCCAAGGCTAAGGCCAAGGCCGATAAAGGTAAATGTGATTTACTTGTACTTGAAACTTGTTTAGTGGAGAATGATGATTCTGCTTGGATAATTGATTTGGGCGCTACTAACCACATTTGTTCTTCTTTTTAGGGGACTAGATCTTGGCGATAGTTGGAGGCTGATGAGATGACGATGTGAGTAGGCACTGGGTACGTCGTCTCAGCTGTGGCAGTGGGACGGCTCCAGTTAGCTTTACAGAATATGTTTCTTGTTTTGAATGATGTATATATTGTTCCCGAACTAAAAAGGAACCTTATTTCTGTAAAGTGTTTATTGCAATGTAAATATATTGTCTCTTTTAATGTGGATAAAGCGTTTATTCATAAAGATGGTGTTTTTATTTGTACTGAAAATCTCGAATCGAATTTATGTGGAGATGTCTTCATTGAAACCCTTAAAAGTGATCGCAAGGGCAACCTTAGTCAATGCAAGCCATGCGATAATGCTACACACACTTGAGCCTAACTCTAGGACGAATGCGATGTATCTGCGATAGTGCTAGGAAGCCTATGCCTGCCTAAACCTCCATAACCCGCTCACGTGCTCTCGTCGCATGAGCGTGATGGCCGCATACCACCGTATCCTACTTCCTGGACGCATGCAATATTCTCTCCGTAGGGTGCATACGCTGTGTGATAGCAAACGGAGCTTATCTCTAAGTTCCCCATTCTTGCTTATGCATTCCAATCCACTCTCTTGAGTTTTAGATTTGGATTTTAGACTACTCTCTCAAGTATGCCTAAATGTGAAGCACTCATAAGACAAGGTAACCGCATAGACTTTGCTGATATAAGATTATTCCTATCTCTAGTGAACAATAGCTTATATTGCTTCATGCAACCAACCATTTACCCTCCCAGACAGTTAGTTGTTGTTGATTTTACTCATAGACAAGCATTGCATCCGCCTATAGACAAGCGTAGCTATAGCTTCACACTAAGCAAATAAGTTTTACTCACACACTCACGCAACGCACATCTCTCGGTGGTTTTCTACATGCTTTATATCCCTAATCCACATGACTAAGTGTGCGATACTCTAGCAATCTCACTAAGTGATGCAATGAAAGTTAAGGATGCTAAGTAAACAAAGATGGAGATAAAATTGAAGTAAACACAGAAATGCATTGAACACATCATGTATTAATTCCTTAATCACAAAATATCATAAAATACAATATAAGAAAAGGGAAGAAAATGAAATGACCAGCTGGAAGCAATGACTTACTTCTAGCGGATGTGCTCAAGGCTATCAGTGGTGCCATGGATGGGCGGTGTAGCTGACTCTCCCGAGATCTAGCTCTGGTCGTCTCTCGGAATGGAAGTAGGAGATGAAGAACTCTCAAGCTTTCTTCTCACGCATTTGTCTGGATTGCAGGGAAAAACCCAGGATAAGTTGAAATTCTGCTCATCGGGGTTCAAATTCTTACTCCTAATTTGAAAACAACAGATAGAAGGGGAATATAGATAACAAAGTCTTACACACCAAAAAAATGGTACCCTAGAGTAATTAATTACTCAACCTTATATTTCTACAATAAAAATAACATATAATAGCTTATCTATGACAATGAGAGTGAGAAAGAGAGAGTAAAAAGGAGGGAGGCAATAAACAAATTTCATAGTTGTGAAAAATACCTAAAGTTTTCAGCGAGGAGACAGGCATTTGTGTTGGAATCATCTCCACCAATTGGCAAGGCCATCCAGATCAAAGCTTCTGAGCAGTTTCTTCAGCTTGCTTAAACTGAAAATAAAACCGAACTGTCAATTAATGCCTTGACTACAACTAAGACGTCTCAAAATGAAAATTATGGGAAGAAAGAGTTTCACTTGATCTAGAGTTTCAATCTGATCCCTCCCACTGCATATCATATCAAAACCACCCTGATAAAATAAAAATTCATTTAAATCAAGAATTGCATTCAAATGGCAATCACTTCGCATCGAGACTGCACATATTCACACTAATAATTCTAACAACTGAAAGCTAGAAATCCCTTCAAGAAAATTAACCTGATTGCGATATGGGTAGATAAATTGTGCAGTCAGTTCTACATATTTACATTTCATGATCCCTGTAGGACACCCTTGAAACCATACAACGTGCTTCCTTTTACATGAACCTGTAGGAAATCTTCACCAAAATCATAGAAGCTGCTAATTAGCCACAACTTGAACAAAAAAGCAAACATTTATTCTTGATTTATAAATGTGGACACAATGAGACCCTACCAAATAGTCCAGAAATCACATTATGCCCTCCCAGTGCTTGGCCACCAAACTAGACAACTCCGATCTTCAATTTCTTATTCACCTGCACCGAACTGGAATCATTTGGCACCAACATTGCCGACTGTTGGCCGAAAAGATCAGGAAACAGCTTTGTGATATCATCTGCACGCACATATAACACAATTCAAACACTCTAAAACCTTAAGAAGTAGCAACTGGCCTCAAACGCATTCAGTAATACTCAAGTTCCAAACAAAAGCGAGATTTACAATCATAAGCAAAACACAGTAAAAGAACAAACAAAACTCAATGCATGTCACTACTCTTCCTTCGGGACATCAATCAACTCAGAGCTAGGAGGGCCATCGAGGATTTTGAAAGGGTTTTTGAGAATAGAGGGAAAAGGGAGAGGTTGATCGATATGGTGGGCTTGGACTTCGCTATACACAATAGAAACACGGCCAATCTCCGATGGAGAAGATGCAATGATGGGGGAAACATCGGCATTAGCGATGAAAGGCGGAGACATTGGTAGGAGAGAAATGAAGATGAAAATGGGGAGATAGGTAGAGAAATGAAAGATTGAATCAATGAAAGAAGTCGAAAATTGAGTGTTCGACAAAGTCAAGAAGATGAAGGACGTGACTAGAATAAGAGGAAATAGCTTGTGGATGAAATGGATAACACTCTAAGAAGGGATTTCGGTTCTCCAAAAGCTCCATATGAGTCCCTGATGTGAGGATTTGGCCAGCAAGAGACTAGAATTTTTGTGGCTAAAACAACGAGAGAGAAAACACATTTGGTCTCCACGAAATTAATCAATTTGCATATAGATAAAGACCTCCACCAACATTTGATGAAAACCCAACCTTAGCAAAAAGAAAAGGCTTAAAACAAATCCCAACCAAAAACACCTAGAGACTCTAGTGTTAAAGGGACAACCAAGGTAAATGTTTAGAACTCGGCTATGCTCCACAAAACTTGCCACTTCAGGCCTAAGACATATAGGAGGTTTTTTGCAAGACATGGAAGGTATTAATAGTTCCCAAAGAACCAACCAAGAAAATAAATGAACTTTCTATGGGATTTTTAGTTTCCACCAAGAAGTGAGAACGCAAAAATAGCAAAACAAATAAATAGGCACTTCACAAGAGGACTGAGGACCCAAACGACTCAAAGAAAACTTTCATATAAACAAGAAAAGAATAAAAATGTACAAAATATTGAATGCAATATAACATGAAAATTGACTAATTTGAAAGTAAACAAGAAATCGAACAAAAAAAAAAAAAAAAACAAAATGAACCAATCACAAAAATTACGTTGTGTACTTATAGAAATGGTGTTTCCATATATTTTGTCTGTAATTGATTCAGGTGCAGTCTGCCCATTACTATAAGTAAACTGAAAAGTCAATGCATTCAAGTCAGATAAACATAGATACATCATTGTTGTAGTTGTCATGGATTATAATATAAAGGTCATAATTTTCAACTAACATTTTGCAACAAAAACATTATGCTTCATCAAAAGGTTGCACTTTTACCAATAATTTCATTTAATTAAATATAAAGGGCAGTGCAAAATAATTTTTTTTAAAAAAATCACCTTAATACCCCAATCGTATTCAGGTCCACCTAGATTGTGTGACTTGCACTCATTATAAATCCTCCGTTGGCCTGTATAGAACAAAAAAAGATTATGCAAAAAGGCAAAGGAGCATGAGTATAAAATACAAAAAGTTAAAAGTGAATTTTTTTTATCCCCACTTGACATATTTAATCAATTCCAATTCTGATTTGTCAGTTACTAACTTAGGATTTTAATTTGAGATTCTATTCTGGAGATGAAAATACCCACGAACTAAAATGTCATCTCTTTTTCTTTGTCCATGCCGTATAGAATCATAAATCACAATCCTAAACAACATAATATTTGACAAAGACATAATATTTTACTAAAATGTCATCTCTTTTTCTTTGCTCACCGGCTTCTTTATATAGAGATTGGATCGCCGACAGCATTAATGGACTGCTCTGATTCTGACATTCGCGACGTGTTAGTCCTTTCTAAATCTCTGCTGCTAATGGCGTAGTAGGTGAAATGTCAACATCAGTTTTTTATTTTCCCAAGATGTACGTCAGCGTTCATTCCACCAACCTTGCGTTGATCCCTCTATTATGCGTTATCGTGTAGCCGCAATCTTGCAGTGACCGCATTCGCTTAATACCGCAACTTCGACACGGTGATCGCAATCGCTTGACGAGCGCAACTACCATGCGATGGACGCATGCCTTGCCTTCATTTTGGCTTACCCCTACATGTGTCATGCGGACATCCAATTAGGAGCAAGACGCTCTTTCTCAAACTAGACTCATACATACTTAGCAGCGGAATTGCGGTATTTCTTTATGCGTTGATCCTGGCAACTTACTTTCGTTTTGGCTTGCCCCCACGTGTGTCTTGCGGACATCCAACTACAGGTATGTGTCATTCACAACTTAACTCTTATCAACATGTGTTTCTCCATTGCGTTGGCAGTGGAGTTGTTATTCTAATTTTCCTTTTTTTTCTTCATATAGCTAAAAATAGCAAGGTTGAAAATAAATACCTCACCCCAAAATTTAAAATGCGACAATGTCCTCCTTGCCAATAGATTGAAAGAAGTCATGCGATGTTCTTAAGAAGTTTGGTAAAGGATCAGTTTGAAAGAAAGCTAGCCGACCACTAACTTTTAGAAACATTTCTTGAGGTGATTGTCCTAAAAATAAGTTAACTCTAGTATATAAAAAAAAATAGATGCATGTGATTCATCATTGAAATCATAAATGGCAAAGAGAAAGCATGCGGCGACTTACTAAATTTATCAATGTTAAATGATTGCGGTAATCAAACAGGATGCGGTGATAAAACTTTCAAAATTAAAATACGATGCGATGGTGCAGAATTTGGAATAGAGTGAAGGAAAAATACAACCCCAAAATGTGCGCTGTCGTCGGCATTGTTTGTCGATGCCTCCTTCTTTGCGGCGATCTTCCTTTGCATTCCATCAAAGAAAACATTGAGAGGGTAATGATAATAATAAAGTAGTTGTATCTTCATGCGGCGCCTCCGCAATCGTGTGCCTTGATCGTTTGCAAAGAAAACATTGAGAGGGTAATGATAACAATAAAAGAAAGTTAGCAAAATTTTTCTCGCCCTTTTTTCTTTTTTTTTTGAAAGACGTAAAAGCAAATATATGATAACAGGTAATAATAAGGTGATGAAAGTTCATGAAGTATTGATGTAGAAAAAGGATATTCGAAAAGAATGCATCCGTGATGAGGTCTTCACATAGTAACTCAAGGACTACTTATTCCAAGCTGGGCCTTTCACGTCCACGGTGGCATTTTCTTCTTCTCTCGTTCTTCCAGAATCTTGACTGTTTTAATCCGGACCTTTTCTCGATTGATGTTTATTATGATTTCCTCTTTGTGCACATTACCAATCATTTTTTAATATATCTGCATAAATATCAGCAGAGCCTATTAAGAGTCTCATCTCATGAATGCGATATTCCATTTTTTCCTTGAGTTCTTGAAGAAACTACTTCAACTTTGAAAGAGTCACCAAAGTTCAATCCAAACGAAATATCAATTCTAAAGTAGTTACAAAGAGAAATGAGTACCTTGCAAGCAGAATCAAATCCAAAACTTGTGGTGACCTCTTTGCATTTGAGATCACCATCAATAGTTTTGGGCAACCAATCACTCGGGTTCAAATTCTTACTCCTAATTTGAAAACAACAGATAGAAGGGGAATATAAATAACAGAGTCTTGCACACACAAAAAATGGTACCCTATAGTAATTAATTACTCAACCTTATATTTCTGCAATAAAAATAACATATAATAGCTTATCTATGACAATGAAAGTAAGAAAGAGAGAGAAAAAAGGAGGGAGGCAATAAACAAATTTCATAGTTTTGAAAAATACATAAAGTTTTCAGCGAGGAGACAGACATTTGTGTTGGAATCATCTCAACCAATCATCTCCACCAATTAAATATAAAGGGCAGTGCAAAATAATTTTTTTTTAAAAAAATCACCTTAATACCCCAATCGTATTCAGGTCCACCTAGATTGTGTGACTTGCACTCATTATAAATCCTCCGTTGGCCTGTATAGAACAAAAAAAGATTATGCAAAAAGGCAAAGGAGCATGAGTATAAAATACAAAAAGTTAAAAGTGAATTTTTTTTATCCCCACTTGACATATTTAATCAATTCCAATTCTGATTTGTCAGTTACTAACTTAGGATTTTAATTTGAGATTCTATTCTGGAGATGAAAATACCCACGAACTAAAATGTCATCTCTTTTTCTTTGTCCATGCCGTATAGAATCATAAATCACAATCCTAAACAACTAATCACTCAAAGAACCGATTAAAAGAGAAATAAAATAAGTCAAAAAATAAAGATCAGCTAGTTTCAAGAAATCAAGGAACAGAAAAATCATAAACTCAAGTGTGACATAATATTTGACAAAGACTAATTCAAATATTTTTTAAAACAATGATAAAATAAAGAGCTAGATTTTAAGATAGAAAAATATTCTAGGCAAGATTTAGAGTTAATATGTGACTAAATCACTCAAATTTAATAGCCTGAAGGTAAAAGACTACTACAACTTTTTCATACCTTTTAGTGTGTTCTTCTACTCCGTAACTTGAATTGGGGACAAAAATGAAGTGATTCAGCCTAGCAAAAAAGTACATGATTAACTAACCAAATACAACAGTCGTAACAATTTTTTATATTGTTTAAACTAACATCCACACTAATGATACACACACGCAACACTAATGACCAAGTTACTTTACTAATATTTCAATATTTTAGCTTTAATGACATATAGCTATAAACTAAATAATAATACATGAAGTATCAAATTTTAATAAAGGGCAAACAAAAAGAGAGAGAAATAGAAGAAAGGAGTATCAATGGAAATGAGATGAAGAAAACAGAAAAACAAAAAGATATTGAGATACAATCATATGAATGGAGAAAATTAAGCAAGAGATGGAGAAGATAGACGGAGAAACAGAGATAAAAAAAAAGAAAGAAAAAGGAGAAAGAAGAAAAGGATAAAGAAAGACAAGAAGAAAGAAATCAAGTGAAATACCATAAGATGGAGAGAGAAAGAACTAGCCCTTCGTTTCGCCAACAAAGAAGTCATCTTTGACGATTTCTCATTCCTTCTTTGCCGAGCCGCCTCTCTTCGCCATTCGAAGTACTACCTCTACCTTCCCTTTCGAGAACATACCCAGGAGCCCTCCTTTTCCAATAATTAAAAGAAATACCATAAATCTTCGTCTATGATTTTGCCGGCCGGCCCTTTACAAGACAATACTAAGCAAAAATATACACCAACAAAATTAGACATTACAATGAACTTAACACATTACTAATAATTCATGTAAGAATGGAAACTACAAAGAATTTAGGTATCTCACTTCCAACTATGGAATTTGACCCGAGACTTCATTAAAATATCTTATCCAAATTCTGAAAAATAGGTTCGATTTTCATCAATTTGGTTGTGTAAGATACCTATATCTAGATCACCTGCTCCATTCTTCTTTTAGATTTGAACTTGCATAATCAATGGTAGGATTCTGATCTGACCTCCCACATGACAAATCGAGCGGCGTGAATTATAATATAAGACTGGGAAGGAGATTAAAGGAAACGACATTTACTCTAGAAAGAGATCATATTACCATCTAGTTCCACCATTGTCTTCTTGATCACAGGCTTGAACTTACTTGCCAAACGAATTCTACCTTTAGAAAGAGATCATCAAATGATAAATATTAAACTAGACTTCATGAAGATGTTCTATCAATCCAAAGCCTTTCAAAATTGTTAAGAGAAAAGATACTCCACTTTTATCCTTGTTTTTCTGATCTTACATGCACCTTGACTAGTCTTTATAGTATTGTATAAGTAACTATTAAGTTATTTGGATACTCTAAAAAAGAAAAAAATAAATAAACTTTTAAGTCTCATCAACTAGAAAATTGTTGTCTTTTTAATATAGATTGGAGAGTTTTTTTCATCTTTCATTTTTTTTCTTCTAGTTATCTCCATTTGTTCTCATTTTGGCTGGATAATTGATACTCTGTTTATCATTTCCCTTCTTATTCCCCATAAAAAATATTCTATAAAAAAAATTATTAACGTGTTATTCAAGAAAACATGAGAACAGGAATGCACGTTTTCATGAAAAAATCATACCGTGTCTCCTCTCCACATCCATTAACGAAGTCAATGCAGTTTCGCCAGCCATCCAATCTTCAACAGAAGCAGCCAAATTTCCTACCCGGTATGCATAACTAGTAAGTAATAGAAATGAGGAAAAAATCTATGGAGGAAACTGATATCAAGAAAAAGAATGAAAGGTTAAAAGGTTAGAGACTAAAATGATCAGGAGGTACAAGAAGTGGGACAGACAGATCGATGATATTGGTCCAGTTTTTCCACTCTGGAGGAGAGCTCCAGCAGTGTAACCCAAAGCATAGCAATAAGTTGAATCAAAGTTCGTGGGTAAACCACACATCCCTTTGTACCTATAAGTCAAAAGAAGAAATAAACATAGATAACACACAGAGCACTAACCAGCAAAGTATAATTTTTTTCGTATCATCTCATGGCCATTCGCTCGTACCATTGGTAAGTTTACATTTGAAAGTCAAGTAGCTGTAAGCCTAACCCATCACTTGATTGGGCATTTTCTTTACGAGTTCATAATGGAAGTCTAGATACTTGATACCCCTAATTATCAAATATGAATTTAAAAGATCTTGATGCATTTACCAACATGCATGTTTTTGAGATCTCAACTGATTTGCCTACTACCCAAGTGCTAAATATAATATGTGTTAATCACTAAATTATTAAACAGGAGCGTTTAAGTAAAACAGCAAAAGTTCAAGCACGAATAGAATAAGTACCCAAAGAAATGTGACTACCCCTTGAATTGGCCGCCAATTATATGCACCTTGTTGCCTTCTCTTTTCCATCTCAATTTCATGGAAAGACGTGTATAAAACAAAAAGAAAAAACAATTACTTGGAATGGAGCGTTAAAGTAAAACAGCAAAAGTTCAAGCACGAGTAGTAAGTTTCATTTCCCATAACCTATCCTCATCTATAATATTTATTTTTCCATAACCTATCCTCATCTATAATATCATGGGCAAGAATTTCATTGAGTTCCGAAATAAGCTGTTGCACCTGTAGAAAGCGGGTTATAAATGATATCAGTTCAAGAATGACATATTGATCCCTTTAGACTCTCTCTTTAGACTCTCTCTCGAGTCTCTCTTGAGTAGCTCTTTAGACTCTCTCTTTAGGTTCTCCATTTTCTTTATGTTGTGCTCGACATCCCTTTAGAGCTACTCGAGAGAGAGAGTCTAAAGAAAGAACCTAAGATTTGAAAGAGCTAAGTTAGAATCTAGACTCGAGAGAGCAAGATTAGAACTGCATAAACAAAAGATAAGAACCTAGAGAAAAATTCTGTTTGCCAACCTGCATCGCATGCATCCTAGAGATAGGTATGGTATTATGTGGTCGCCTTATATGTGTATGCGTCATTTTTTCATCGCATAAATAAGAATAGAGGCTTATGTGTAGGTCCTATAGTCTTATCGCATATATCGCATGCGTTCTAGCATTAAAAGTCGTAGCATTCGCATCAAGAGATGATTTACTATTGTATGTGTGTTGCATGATCGCATAGCATGAACACAACCTAAGAAGTGTTAGCCGAAACTCTTCTCAACCCATTCACCGCATACTCATCGCGTCTTCCGTTTTATAACTCTTTTCGAATTCCGCTGCATTTGTTTATTTTTATTACCACAAACAACATTCCCAATAACTACTTGATTTATTTGGTTACCGCAAATTGTTCTGAGAAATTACCACCGCATATTTTTTCCCAAGTCCCTGTGTTTGACCCTGAACTTACCAAGAAACTCAGTGGGGTTTTACTTGAATTCCACTGAGAAAACTTAAGTGCTCAACGCATTTTCATCCATAATTCCACCTCATAAAATAACGCATCAGGTGCCATGGATGGGCGGTGGAGCTGACTCTCCCGAGATCTAGCTCCGATCGTAGGCTTTGGTCGTTTCTCGGAATGGAAGAAGGAGATGAAGATTCTCAAGCCTTCTTCTCACGCATTTGTCTGGATCGCAGGGAAAAACTCTAGATAAGTTGGCATTCTGCTCACCGGCTTCTTTATATAGAGATTGGATCGCCGACAGCATTAATGGACTGCTCTGATTCTGACATTCGCGACGTGTTAGTCCTTTCTAAATCTCTGCTGCTAATGGCGTAGTAGGTGAAATGTCAACATCAGTTTTTTATTTTCCCAAGATGTACGTCAGCGTTCATTCCACCAACCTTGCATTGATCCCTCTATTATGCGTTATCGTGTAGCCGCAATCTTGCAGTGACCGCATTCGCTTAATACCGCAACTTCGACACGGTGATTGCAATCGCTTGACGAGCGCAACTACCATGCGATGGACGCATGCCTTGCCTTCATTTTGGCTTACCCCTACATGTGTCATGCGGACATCCAATTAGGAGCAAGACGCTCTTTCTCAAACTAGACTCATACATACTTAGCAGCGGAATTGCGGTATTTCTTTATGCGTTGATCCTGGCAACTTACTTTCGTTTTGGCTTGCCCCCACGTGTGTCTTGCGGACATCCAACTACAGGTATGTGTCATTCACAACTTAACTCTTATCAACATGTGTTTCTCCATTGCGTTGGCAGTGGAGTTGTTATTCTAATTTTCCTTTTTTTTCTTCATATAGCTAAAAATAGCAAGGTTGAAAATAAATACCTCACCCCAAAATTTAAAATGCGACAATGTCCTCCTTGCCAATAGATTGAAAGAAGTCATGCGATGTTCTTAAGAAGTTTGGTAAAGGATCAGTTTGAAAGAAAGCTAGCCGACCACTAACTTTTAAAAACATTTCTTGAGGTGATTGTCCTAAAAATAAGTTGACTCTAGTATATATAAAAAAAAAATAGATGCATGTGATTCATCATTGAAATCATAAATGGCAAAGAGAAAGCATGCGGCGACTTACTAAATTTATCAATGTTAAATGATTGCGGTAATCAAACAGGATGCGGTGATAAAACTTTCAAAATTAAAATACGATGCGATGGTGCAGAATTTGGAATAGAGTGAAGGAAAAATACAACCCCAAAATGTGCGCTGTCGTCGGCATTGTTTGTCGATGCCTCCTTCTTTGCGGCGATCTTCCTTTGCATTCCATCAAAGAAAACATTGAGAGGGTAATGATAATAATAAAGTAGTTGTATCTTCATGCGGCGCCTCCGCAATCGTGTGCCTTGATCGTTTGCAAAGAAAACATTGAGAGGGTAATGATAACAATAAAAGAAAGTTAGCAAAATTTTTCTCGCCCTTTTTTCTTTTTTTTTTGAAAGACGTAAAAGCAAATATATGATAACAGGTAATAATAAGGTGATGAAAGTTCATGAAGTATTGATGTAGAAAAAGGATATTCGAAAAGAATGCATCCGTGATGAGGTCTTCACATAGTAACTCAAGGACTACTTATTCCAAGCTGGGCCTTTCACGTCCACGGTGGCATTTTCTTCTTCTCTCGTTCTTCCAGAATCTTGACTGTTTTAATCCGGACCTTTTCTCGATTGATGTTTATTATGATTTCCTCTTTGTGCACATTACCAATCATTTTTTAATATATCTGCATAAATATCAGCAGAGCCTATTAAGAGTCTCATCTCATGAATGCGATATTCCATTTTTTCCTTGAGTTCTTGAAGAAACTACTTCAACTTTGAAAGAGTCACCAAAGTTCAATCCAAACGAAATATCAATTCTAAAGTAGTTACAAAGAGAAATGAGTACCTTGCAAGCAGAATCAAATCCAAAACTTGTGGTGACCTCTTTGCATTTGAGATCACCATCAATAGTTTTGGGCAACCAATCACTCGGGTTCAAATTCTTACTCCTAATTTGAAAACAACAGATAGGAAGGGGATATAAATAACAGAGTTCTTGCACACACAAAAAATGGTACCCTATAGTAATTAATTACTCAACCTTATATTTCTGCAATAAAAATAACATATAATAGCTTATCTATGACAATGAAAGTAAGAAAGAGAGAGAAAAAAGGAGGGAGGCAATAAACAAATTTCATAGTTTTGAAAAATACATAAAGTTTTCAGCGAGGAGACAGACATTTGTGTTGGAATCATCTCAACCAATCATCTCCACCAATTAAATATAAAGGGCAGTGCAAAATAATTTTTTTTTAAAAAAATCACCTTAATACCCCAATCGTATTCAGGTCCACCTAGATTGTGTGACTTGCACTCATTATAAATCCTCCGTTGGCCTGTATAGAACAAAAAAAGATTATGCAAAAAGGCAAAGGAGCATGAGTATAAAATACAAAAAGTTAAAAGTGAATTTTTTTTATCCCCACTTGACATATTTAATCAATTCCAATTCTGATTTGTCAGTTACTAACTTAGGATTTTAATTTGAGATTCTATTCTGGAGATGAAAATACCCACGAACTAAAATGTCATCTCTTTTTCTTTGTCCATGCCGTATAGAATCATAAATCACAATCCTAAACAACTAATCACTCAAAGAACCGATTAAAAGAGAAATAAAATAAGTCAAAAAATAAAGATCAGCTAGTTTCAAGAAATCAAGGAACAGAAAAATCATAAACTCAAGTGTGACATAATATTTGACAAAGACTAATTCAAATATTTTTTAAAACAATGATAAAATAAAGAGCTAGATTTTAAGATAGAAAAATATTCTAGGCAAGATTTAGAGTTAATATGTGACTAAATCACTCAAATTTAATAGCCTGAAGGTAAAAGACTACTACAACTTTTTCATACCTTTTAGTGTGTTCTACTCCGTAACTTGAATTGGGGACAAAAATAAAGTGATTCAACCTAGCAAAAAAGTACATGATGAACTAACCAAATACAACAGTCGTAACAATTTTTTATATTGTTTAAACTAACATCCACACTAATGATACACACACGCAACACTAATGACCAAGTTACTTTACTAATATTTCAATATTTTAGCTTTAATGACATATAGCTATAAACTAAATAATAATACATGAAGTATCAAATTTTAATAAAGGGCAAACAAAAAGAGAGAGAAATAGAAGAAAGGAGTATCAATGGAAATGAGATGAAGAAAACAGAAAAACAAAAAGATATTGAGATACAATCATATGAATGGAGAAAATTAAGCAAGAGATGGAGAAGATAGACGGAGAAACAGAGATAAAAAAAAAGAAAGAAAAAGGAGAAAGAAAGACAAGAAGAAAGAAATCAAGTGAAATACCATAAGATGGAGAGAGAAAGAACTAGCCCTTCGTTTCGCCAACAAAGAAGTCATCTTTGACGATTTCTCATTCCTTCTTTGCCGAGCCGCCTCTCTTCGCCATTCGAAGTACTACCTCTACCTTCCCTTTCGAGAACATACCCAGGAGCCCTCCTTTTCCAATAATTAAAAGAAATACCATAAATCTTCGTCTATGATTTTGCCGGCCGGCCCTTTACAAGACAATACTAAGCAAAAATATACACCAACAAAATTAGACATTACAATGAACTTAACACATTACTAATAATTCATGTAAGAATGGAAACTACAAAGAATTTAGGTATCTCACTTCCAACTATGGAATTTGACCCGAGACTTCATTAAAATATCTTATCCAAATTCTGAAAAATAGGTTCGATTTTCATCAATTTGGTTGTGTAAGATACCTATATCTAGATCACCTGCTCCATTCTTCTTTTAGATTTGAACTTGCATAATCAATGGTAGGATTCTGATCTGACCTCCCCACATGACAAATCGAGCGGCGTGAATTATAATATAAGACTGGGAAGGAGATTAAAGGAAACGACATTTACTCTAGAAAGAGATCATATTACCATCTAGTTCCACCATTGTCTTCTTGATCACAGGCTTGAACTTACTTGCCAAACGAATTCTACCTTTAGAAAGAGATCATCAAATGATAAATATTAAACTAGACTTCATGAAGATGTTCTATCAATCCAAAGCCTTTCAAAATTGTTAAGAGAAAAGATACTCCACTTTTATCCTTGATTTTCTGATCTTACATGCACCTTGACTAGTCTTTATAGTATTGTATAAGTAACTATTAAGTTATTTAGATACTCTAAAAAAGAAAAAAATAAATAAACTTTTAAGTTTCATCAACTAGAAAATTGTTGTCTTTTTAATATAGATTGGAAAGTTTTTTTCATCTTTCGTTTTTTTTCTTCTAGCGATCTCCATTTGTTCTCATTTTGGCTGGATAATTGATACTCTGTTTATCATTTCCCTTCTTATTCCCCATAAAAAATATTCTATAAAAAAAATTATTAACGTGTTATTCAAGAAAACATGAGAACAGGAATGCACGTTTTCATGAAAAAATCATACCGTGTATCCTCTCCACATCCATTAACAAAGTCAATGCAGTTTCGCCAGCCATCCAATCTTCAACAGAAGCAGCCAAATTTCCTACCCGGTATGCATAACTAGTAAGTAATAGAAATGAGGAAAAAATCTATGGACGAAACTGATATCAAGAAAAAGAATGAAAGGTTAAAAGGTTAGAGACTAAAATGATCAGGAGGTACAAGAAGTGGGACAGACAGATCGATGATATTGGTCCAGTTTTTCCACTCTGGAGGAGAGCTCCAGCAGTGTAACCCAAAGCATAGCAATAAGTTGAATCAAAGTTCGTGGGTAAACCACACATCCCTTCGTACCTATAAGTCAAAAGAAGAAATAAACAGAGATAACACACAGAGCTCTAACCAACAAAGTACAATTAGCTATAAGCCTAACACATCACTTGATTGGTCATTTTCTTTACGAGTTCATAATGGAAGTCTAGATACTTGGTGCCCCTAATTATAAAATATGAATTTAAAAGATCTTAATGCATTTACCAACATGCATGTTTTTTAGATCTGAACTGATTTGCCTACTAACCAAGTGCTAAATATAATATGTGTTATCACTAAATTATTAAACAAGAGCATTTAAGTAAAACGGCAAAAGTTTAAGCACGAATAGAATAAGTACCCAAAGA
>NW_028325714.1:0-14048 GCF_027475165.1 Benincasa hispida
TCTAAAGATGTTCCCGCTTCCGCAGGTGTCGGCCCTCTCTCTGTCCTTGAAGCTTCGGCGCTCTCCCAAGCTTATCAGAACAATCTGCTGGCACAACTTCCTCCCTCGCGTCCGCCTTAAAATGCAAGAAAACTATGAACAAAGACGTGCATATGAACTTCGAACTAAAGAATGGTGAACTGATCAACAACTTTTCTAAAGGCTACCCTTGGTATTTATAGATGTCCAAGGTGAACGGCGGCTTCTCTCTCATGATTGTATAGATGCGACGGCTTTAATTCTTGATTGATGCGCCGAATATTTGTCACCAAAAAACTGAATGTACTTGTGATCGTTATCGGCTGTCAACTTAATTCGGATTCGACTGTCATCAGCTTTTTATCCCATCGCGATTAATTAGCCTTTCACCTAGATGCGCCCACCATGTTGTGCTGACCAAGTTGCGGCGATCCTTCTCGGTTGAATGTTTGCGAACACAATCATCGCAAAGCCTTGCGATGAAGTTGCGCTCGACCAAAGATTTCCTATGATCGCAATTCTTGCATTGCGTCAATGCATATTCTGCACAAAAATACAAAAATCAACTGTTCTAATGCGATGAACGCATGCGACCGCAATATTATAAAATTGATGCTTAATGGACGCAAATTAACATATTTAATCAATGCAATCCATCATTGTTTAAAAACTTAGCACTATGATAACGTGCATTTCTGCTCGTCATCAAAGAGCAGTCCTTTGATTTGCATGGGTGAAAGTGTCCAGAATCGTCGACTCAATATGTCTACCATTTTGGGATTCATCTAATTGAGGAGTTGGAAACATAGATGCACAAGAAGAAATTCACTTCTTTCCGTTGTTAGGGTAAGTAAATAAGTTGCTCCTTTAAGGGCTGATTCCGGGTCTTGAACAATGTGATGCCACACTCTCTCTTAGCCTGAGAGGGGTTCACTTATAGTTGAACTATTACTAATTGTTCATTAGAGGGATCAGTGGTACTTAAGAAATTAGATGTAACTATAGGGGTAAAATGGTAATTTTGACCAGCTGGACTTACGAGCAACTTGTGAAAGGTCAACACGTTGTTGATTGGTTATATCCAATGAACACAAAAATATATCTATAGTGCGAAGAGTACAACTATCGGTCTTTAATGGAATGATCGACAGTTAATGAAAGTTGATTAATTTAATTAAAGAGTTTAATTAATTAATCTCCTATTATTGAAGCTTCAATTTGTAGGTCCATAAGATTCTCTTGTTAGTTTTATAAGGGATTAAAATTTATAGAGAAAAAAGGGGCTTGCCTTCGAAGACCGTTCTTCAAATTCTTCTCCAGATCTTGAACATAAACTTTCCCTTTCACGTTTTGCGCTTTTTCTTCTGGTTTTCTCAATTATCAGTGGCTATCAATGATAGTTGCAATGCCATTCTTTTATCAAAGGCTATCAAGATATACCTTTGGTTTTTGAATGCCATTCTTTGACGTCGTAATCATGTTATGTACTTATGTACATTGTAATCATGTCAATAAGTACATTAGTTCAATTCCATCTTTTTCTTGTCATAACATAGTTTATTGGAATATCATTATTATGTTTAGGTATTTCACTTTTGTCACTAGTCATGTCGATGATTTCTTCATAGGTATTTACATCATCAACTAAGCCTTTTTTACTATTAATTATTTTTCGTTTTTGAGGATTTTTATCTTTGGAATCCACTGGTCTACCACGCTTCTGGCATGTTCCAGACTCATTAGTGACAACTTGTTATGTTGAGATATCAAATTTTGATCGAACATTTGCAGCTGGTATATGTGACTTAGTTACCTTCTTTGCATCTATAAATGCATTTGGTAATTTATTTGCTAAATTTTACAAATGAATTATTTTCTGAACTTCAAGTTCACATTGATCTGTACGGAGATCTAAATGAGATAATAACAATGCATTCCATGTAATTTCTTTTTTCAATTTCTTAATTCCTCCCCCTAATGTTGGAAACTTTGTCTCATTAAAATGACTATCAACAAATCAGTAAATATATCACCCGTCAGTGGTTCAAGATATTTAATAATTGATGGGATATCATATCCAACATATATTTCTAACCTCCTTTGAGGACCCATCTTAGTGCATTGTGGTGGAGCAATTAGAACATATACTGCATATCCAAAAATTCTCAAATGGGAATTATTTAGCTCATGACCATAAGCTAATTGTAATGACGAGTATTTATGATAAGTTATTGGCCTAGTGCGTATAAATGACACTACATGCAAAATAGCATGTCCCCATACAAATGAAGGAAGCTTAGCTCTCATAAGTAATGGTCTTGCAATTAATTGCAAACGTTTTATAAATGATTATGCAAACCATTTTATGTATGAACATGAGCTACAGGATGTTCAACACTTATCCCAATTGACATACAATAATTATCAAAAGTTTGGGATGTAAATTCACTAACAATATCAAGATGAATGGTCTTAATTGTATAATAAAAAATTTGTGCTCTTAACTTAATTATTTAAGCAAGTAATCTTGCCAAGATTTTGACTTGATAATAAGCACACGTGTGACCATCTATTGGATGCATCTATTAATACCATAAAATATCTAAATGGTCTATTTGGTTGGTTAATAGGTCAACATATATCAACATGAATTAGTTCTAAAAATACAAGTGATTCAATTCCCACTTTAGCTAGTGATGGTCTAATTATTAATTTTCCTTGAGAGCAAGTATCACATGATAATTCATTAGATTGAAGAATCTTTTAGCTCTTCAATGGGTGTCCACTTGAACCCTCAATAATTCTTCTCATCATTATAGACCCTAGATGACCCAATCTATCATGCCTAATAGCAAATATATATGGATTCATGAACTTTAGGTTTATTGTTGTATATGTTTCAATTACTCGTATATGAATATAATACAATCCAGCAAATAAAGCAGACAACTTTTCCAACATAAGTTTTTCATTTGAGACAGTAGAGATAATATATAGATATTCCACATTATTTTTACTATCAGTCTCAATATGGTAACCATTGCAACGTATACCTTTAAAAATTAGAAGATTTCTCTTTGATTGACTAGAGAACAATGCAATGTAATTGTAAATTTTGTTCCTCTAGGCAAAATATTACTTGCTTTTTAAAAACTTTCGATCAAGTTTGCAAAATCTGATATTGTATTTACTTTTGTTTTTCAGCATTGTCAATTTGGAAAAGTATTTTTTTTTTTTTTTGTAAGTAGTGTGTATGTAGTTGCACTGTTTGCTAGACATAAATATTTTTGCTTATTTTTTAATCACCCAACATATGAAAATGATTAAAAGAAAATAATTGCAATAAGAAAAACAACACTTAAAATATACAAAAGTTACTAAAAAGAACATGAAGATAAAAGAAAAACAACAACATTAAGTCTAGAAATTCTCAAAGTCAAAAGAAATACTTTATGTTCCATCAAGTGTCCCAATCTTCTCTTCGTGCGATTGGAAGAAATCTGTCACATCCAAATTTGTCATACAGGATGAGTTAAATATGTCATTATCATAATATGCAAAATTTGCTTCTACATTTTTCTCTTTTTCCTTCAGGGAGGCGTGATGTGTTATGGTGTGAGTTTGCGGTGATGTGTATTATGCGATGATCATGCAATTTTTCCTAACAAGGCCCAAGTATAAGCCTTCTTAGGTTTCCTAGTAAGTCTAGGGTTGAACACAGGGACTACTAAGTAGATATGTGACAAACTCTTCGATTCTATTGCAGTGGTAAATAAATGAAGTGGATAGTGTTTTGAGTGAGATTTTTCCTATGCGGCGAAGTTGAACACAGAGTGATGAGAGCGTAGAGTTACAATAGGTATGCAATGAAGGGGTTGAGAAGGGGTTTAGCTAACATTTCCTAAGATTGTGCACAAGTTATGCGATCATGCTACACACAAATAACAACACTTCATTTCTCAATGCAGAATGTCATAATTCCTATTTCTAAGACCATGTGATGTGTATGAGAAACAATTGATAGGATTTATTTCTAAGCCTCTACTCTTGCCTATGCGATGATGAATGATGCACACATAAAACAAGGTGACTGCATACAATCATTCCTATTTCTAGGGCGCATGCGATGTGTAAATAGCAATAGAACTTATGTCTAAGTTTCTATTTCTTGCTTATGCGATTCTAATCCGAATCTCTCAAACCTAGATTCTAATCTGGCTCTCTCAAGCCTAGATTCTATCTTTAGACTACTCTCTCAAGTATGTCCAAATGATGAATAATGCATACATAAGACAAGATGATCGCATAAAATATAAATCCTAAGTCATGCTAGCTAAGTTCCTCTCAATCCATTCAGAAATTTAGCTACTCATGCGTGGTATGGAGAGATTGAACATAGACTGAAATGAGATTTCTATTTTCTGCAATTAAAATGCTAAGTACAAAATAACAAATGGATTTGAGAGATAACAAGCTCGACAAGTAATGTCTTGCTTCTCGTGGCCTTTTACACTACTCTTTTATCACTTCAACTCTGTTCTCAATGTGATTCTTGCTCTCGCAAGGGTTGACCCTCTCTCCTATGTGTTGCTTTCCGGAAGTCTCTCGATCTGCCCGGAGTGATTTCTCCTGGCTTTGCTCGTCTCCTTGCTCTCTCCGTCCTCTATGTATATATATGAGTATGTGCATGAATAGACTAACTGACTAATTTACTAACTCCCTAACTCTCTGGTGGCCTTGGGTATTTATAGATTTCAAGGTGAAGCAGCCTTTCTTGCTAATGATTGCAATGATGGGCGGCATTAATTCCCCTACTATGTTGCGCCGTTTAATGGTCACCGAAAGTTGAGTATATTTGCTACAGTGTGGTTTTTAACGGCTTGTCAACTAAATTCGGATTCGACTGTTATCAGCTTTCCGTCCCATCATGATTTATTATGTTGTCGCCTTGATCAAAGGTTTTTATGCGGCCATCTTTTTAAGAAACTTCTCACGATCGTATGACTTGCGATCGCAATCTTCAAGCGCGCTGACGCATTGTGCCTTTGGATCGCAATTTCATATGCGCCATCGCATTGTGCCTGCACAAAATAGGTAAATTAACTGCTTTTATACGATGAGCGCTTGCGATCGCAATTCCTTTTAGTTTAGCGCTTTCAGACATGATATTGCCTATTTTACCATCGCATACTCTCATTGTTTTACTTATTTGAGCTGTAATAACTTGTATTTCTACAAGTTGTCAAAGGTCAACTAAGTGTTTTGACGTATGACTGGTACATGTCCAATGGCTAGTCATTCTGCATCGGAAGCCTTTATTTTCATCACACTTTTAACTCTTATCTTGTGGAGCTTTTCCTTTATGATAATCATTTTATGTGGTTCTTTTGAAATTTGAATGATTAGAACAACCACCACGAAAATAATAATTATTTCTTCCTCTGCCACGATCATGACCGACCATGACCACGATTATTAACATTCACAACATTTACTTCAGGGAATGGTGTTGTTCCAGTTGGTCGATATTTGTGGTTTCATTAATAACTCGTTATTTTGTTCGGCCACGAGAAGATATGAAATTAGTTCAGCATATTGTTTAAAACCTTTATCTCGATATTGCTGCTGCAAGAGCATATTCGAGACATGAAATGTAGAAAATGTTTTCTCTAACATATCAGCATAAGTAATTTTCTCTCGCATAATAACAATTTTGAATTGATTTTAAATAATGCGGAATTATAATCACTTACTGATTTAAAATTTTGTAGCCTTAAATGCATCCACTCATAACAAGCTTTAGGAAGAATAACTGTTTTCTTTATGATAATACCTTTCTTTCAATTTTTTCCACAAGATACAGGGATCTTTTATTGTAAGATACCCCATTTTTAATCCCTCGTGGAGATGATGACGAAGGAAAATCATAGTTTTTTCTTTGTCCTAAGATGTCGTATTTCCTTCTTTAATTGTTTATCCCAAGTTCATCGCATCCAGGTGAATTTCGGCATCTAGCACTCATGACAAATAATTATTGTCATTAATGTCAAGGGTTGCAAATTCTAATTTTGTAAGGTTTGTCATGGAAACACTATCACAAAATATTATATTTATATTAGAAATTTACTATGTACTAAATATGCAAAATAACATTTAATTTTGTAATTATAATAAAGAGGAAAAAACTAACCTACCTTTAGGACCTACTTTCAGCAATGGAAGCAACAGGAGCTCGTGCTGATAACGTATTGTGAAATTGAGAAGCACAACGGAGCACAACATATATGGAGAAAATATAATATAATAATATATATTTAAATATAATAAATAAATAAATATAATATGATATAATAATAAACTGAAATTATAAAAAAAAAAAAAAAAAAATGGGCAATATGGAAATTTAAGTAAAATTTTGAAGTGGATTAACCAACCAATGTATATGATTTTAAGATTACCAAATGTCACTATTTATAGACAAAGTGACAAGTTCCTATATGGACACAGACACTAAGCATAATAACTATAATGCATGTGGAAAACATGAAGATTGACACTAAGCAATAAACATCTATTTATTATTATAATATTTATAATAGGTTAAATTTTTTCTAAAATATTTATCCGTGTGAGCTTATGTGCCTTTTATTTGACGAAAATTCAAATTATTAATCTTTTGTGCACCATAATAAATCAACTTCAAACCGTAAGGCTTGATTTTAGGATCGATTTTAAGATATGTGTTGGTCGTATACATTAAATCTGGGTATTTTGAAAGTATATAGATTAAAATATTTAAATAATATGTATTTTTATCCAAACTTTTCCCTAAAAATTAACAATCAAATAGTTGTCAATAGGCCGTACATTTGATTCCCCTGATTTCATAGTAAGAAAAAAAAAATAGTAGTTAGTAAACTTAGGAATTTTTGTTAAATAATATTATTTAATTTGCAAGCTTGTTCAACAAGTTTCTCGAGGCTATAAAAATTGTGTGACTATTAGATTTTACACTTTGTTGTCATGAGATTCACTCATATTGTACAAGGTCAATTTGTAACCACTAGATCGTTCACTTTGTTCAACGTCAATTTGCAGCTATTAGATTTGTTTGATGATCAATTCTATTTGGACTCCATATTACACACAAACCAAGTGATAAAAATATGAGGTAATAGAAAGAGTTAACTATAAAGCTTGTTTTTCCTCTATTAGAAAGAAAGTTTGTAACTTCTATTTTATGCAGTGGAATTCTTCTATTTCCCATGATTTTCACCTTAATTTGTTTAAGAGTTTTTCATGTAAATTTACTGTCTACTACTTTTTCCTCTTCTCAATCTATTGTAACAATGATCTTACTCTATTCGGTAGAGGTGGAAACGGTTTGGTTTGATTCGATTTGGTGGTCAAACTGAATTTTCTAATATGTGAAACGGAATCGAACCGAACCACATATATGCAGTTCGATTCGGTTTCAAATTTGGTTTTAGTATTTTTGAAAAATCTATGTTATATATATTTTTAATTAAAAACGGTTCGGTTTAGTCTAGTTTTCAATTCGATTTTTTCTTTACATTAAAAACGGTTCAGTTTTAAATTAGGTTTCACTCTTTTTATATATATATAAATATATAGATAAATAAATAAATAAATATATATATATTAGTTAAAAATGATTCACTTCGATTTCAAATTGGTTTTCGAAATTGAAATCGAACCGAACCGAATTAATTCGGTTTCAAAATTTTTTCAAACCGGTCCCAACCGTATTTTTCGGTTTCATAAATTTTGGGTTCGATTTTTGCGATCCCAATGGTCATTCCTACTATTCGGTCACAATCATTCTCACTCATTTTCACATAGAATAAGGCATAATTAGAGAGGAAAAACAACCCTATCCACTTCTCCCATTACATTTTAAACAAAACTAATAATAGTAAAAGAAGGGTGTAAACCAAGGCAATATCTTAAAACAACCGTTGTGTATTAATAAATAAATGTAGGGCGTCATAGAAAGCTTGGTCTATACTCTATGCATACTTCTATAAGTTTCATTATCTAATAAAATCTACTTTGGCTAAATCTACCTCTCAAATCAAAATCTAGACCACTAAGTTGACTCCACAAACTTCTAGGCAACTATTCATTCATATCTTTTCTGCATTCACTTTATAATTCTATACCAAAGTTGTGATGAAAGCAAAAATAAAAAGAGACATGACTTTCCTTTTTACCATTTCTCTCAAATTCATAATATAGATGTTGGATTGGATAATGATTTCATTTTTAGTTTGATGTATTTTTTAATTTTTGTTTATTTACTTTTATTTTTTAATTATGATTTTTAATGTTCTTAATGAAACACCTAAATTCTTAATAAAAATTTAAAAACAACTACAACTTTTTTTTTTAATTCTCAAAACTTAATTTAGTTTTTGAAGTATTAATAAAATGTGATAAAAGGCTATAACCAAAAACTCAATACTCAAAAATGGACCTTAAATACGTATTCTCTCCAATTGTAAAAATTATAATAGAAGTAGTTACAATTTACAACTCAATTTTTATTATTTTTACAAGGGTGGAGATATTTAAACCTTCCGTCTTCAAAGATGTAACTGATTTTAATTAGTTAGTTGAGTTTAGGTTCATGTCTATATTACAATTAAAACTTTCAACTATGATTAATATGAGAAAAAATATCAAATTTTGACTCTTAATGTATCGATTTTCATCTTAAAATTTCATCTCAATTTTAATACCTTAATAAGTTCCTATTCCAAATATTATTAAACAAAATTATTGTATGCATTCAAATATTCATGAGACATATGAACGATATGACATTGATAAAATTGGTGTATTTTAAAATTCAAACTCAATTTTTTGTTGTTATTATTGAATTTTGACAAGGTTATTCAATGGTTAATTTGAACATTTAAATAAACTTATTTTTGTACTTTCATCTCAAATTAACAAGTTTACAAATTTTATAATATTTTATTTTATAAAAATTAATAAGTGAATAAAAAAAAATTAAATTGAAGGTAAAATTTGCAACACTTAAAAAATTTATCGATAAAATTAAAAGTTTAAAAGTCTAAATTGATATATTCTCACTCCATCAATTTCACAACTCAACTTATTAACATATGTACGCTTAAAAAAGAGTTGGAAGTTGTAGTTGCATTTATTTTATTATAACAATTATAATTCAAAGCTTTTTTTTTTCTGCCATGTATCATTTTTTAGATAAGAAGTAAAAAGTTTGAGGAGCTTACGTGGTTGAATAATTGCTTGGAGTGGGGACTTTAAATGGTAGAATGAAGAAGAACGGAATCTCTACGAGAAAACCAGCTGGAACCTATATTCAATGTCCAACACAACACCATCCATTAATATATATATATATTTGTAGTGGAAATGGCACATGACCCCACGTGTTTCGTCTCATTTACAGATATATTTTTCCTTAACAAACCAATAATGCCACCTCTTAATTAATGAGAATATTATCGTAGATATGATATTATTTACTTTATTTTTCGTTTCATCTAAAAGTTCTCGTATCAAAAAAAAAATAGTTATTCTCATTTTTATATCCATAATCATCTTCTTATTTAATCAATGTGAAACTTTGATCACATTCGATTTCTTTGACTTTGTCATATTCTAAAATCCATTTTTACTAATTATACAACTTTTTTATTTTATTTTATTTTGTGGACAAGAAATTATGCACCGTTATCATTCTACAAATAGTCTCAATACCATAATGTTCGGTCGTTCATTGATTCAAAATCAAATGGTCTCTTTTTTTTTTTTTTTATGAAAATTTTCTTTAATTTACCGAAAATATTCTTTTGCCTTTTGACTGTTGACTATTGAGCCAACCTCAACTTTATCTCCTCAATTAACTCCAGTCACTAGGGTTTGTTTACGGGGGAAAAGAAAAACTCCCATCGTTTTAATTCAAAGTAATATATGCATAGTTTCGAGGGAAAAAAAAGAAGTAATATATGTTTAAAAGCTTTTCCCCCTTTTTTTTTTTTTCTTTTTTGAGAAAAAATAGTTGTTCTTCTCCAAATCTTGAGTGTTGTAAAATGGTCATGTTGATTATTTTATTTTATTTTATTTGTTATTTTATTTAATTGGTCATGTCGATTATTAATTTCAAGTGATGGTTTCTTTTTTTAACATTAATCTCTATCTACGTTTTATTAAAGCCAAATGCTTCATATACATTAATTACACATAATGGTAATCTACGGAAAAAAAATCAACTATATCATTTTGAAAGTTATTTTTTCTAACTTAACTTTTAATTATAGTAATCGCAATAAAGTTGTGAATCAGGAAGGTACCTTTCAATGGTTTTTCGATGCGAGTGTTCTGGCTTTCATGGAAATAAGAAACTAATATTATTGGATATAGGGGTTTGTTGCTTGATAATAAAGAAGGATTTTGAAAGCCACGTATGGGTTTCAAAAGTTCTGTTACTCCCCTATTTATGCAGAAGCATATGCAGTTTTGGAAGGTCTAAATTTTGCAGTGCTTGCTGGGACTGATCGGCCTTACAAATCTTTTCTGATTGTAAGATGCTTATTGATAGATCTACTTATTATTATTATCTAAAAGGAAAAAAAAAATTCCCTAATTTCAAATCTAAAAAAAAAAAAAGAAAAAAATTGCTCAAATTTTAATTTGAGATAAACAAAAAATGACGGATTCAAAACAAAATTCAAAATAAAGTTTTAAAAAAGAAAAATAATCAATTAGATCCGAAACCAAAGATCGAACCAACATGGAACCAATCCAATCTAAATCTAAATCATTAGTTTTGTCTTTTATTAGGCATCGGCTTGGTTCCCTATTTTACAAAACCAATATATATGTTTGAATTTTGATTGATCCCAAAATCAAAAAAAACGAATCGATTATCACCCCTAAATGCTATTTTTTCTTATAAAAAATAAATTATAGTGTGTGAATTTGAAATTGATTGTAACTTGTACAACAAAAATAGAACAGAATTTAAAGAATCAAATGTAACATGATAAGCTTTGAAGAATTACGATTATATAACCTTTATATTAAACTATGTACCCAAATATCCTCTTAAACTAAATAAATAAATAAAATATCTTCCCAATTCTGAGTGGAAAAAAAAAATGAAAGCATACTTTATTCTTCTCTATCCAAATCCCTTTAGTGATATAAATATAATATTCATAATGTAACCTTTATGTCATGAGTAATTAAATACAAAATAGTTTTCAAAAAATTCAAACAGACACTTAAGTGTAAAATTTCAAAATCACTAATGTGCGACCAATTAAATTATATTCATAAATACAAATATTAGCAATAATAAGCAATAAAATCAAATGTCATTTTTAGAATTAATTTCTAATTGAAAATTTCAGTATAATGGCCGAATTTGAAATCTACTACTACCCGAACAATTAAAATAGAAGATTTTTAATTTTAAGAATCAATTATAAAATGCTAACCTTGAGAATTAAAACTTTATGACTTTTACATAAAACTACCACAAAATAATAATAATAATAATAATAATAAATAATAAAAAACAAAGAGAAAAAATTATACAAAATATCCCTAAACTTTGTACTTTGTGTGAAAAGTACCCTTGAACCTTCAACATTTTAAAAAAATACCTTAAAACTTTAAAACAAGAGTTAAAAAATATTATTACCATTAGTTTTGGATGAAAACTATCAAATTTAGTGTAAAAATATCCTTAAACTTTTGAAAGTTTAAAAAATACTCTTACATTAAAAAAAAAGAAGAAGAAATACTCTAAATATTAGCATATGAACAAAAACCGTTAATATTTTGCAACAAATGATTATTAGTTTCTCTTTTTTTTTTTTTTTTTTTTTAGTACTATAATAGTAGGAGGAGAGATCAAACCTTTAACTTCTAGGAAGGAAAGTCATGACATTTTAACAAATTCAAAACTAATGAAATGAGTATTTTTTATTTTTTTTTCTATATTTAAAGATATTTTAAAAACTTTTAAAAGTCGATGAGAAATTGAAAGTTGAGAAACATTTTTTATAATTTATATAAGAGTGGTTTGAAGGAACCGATGGAACATACGCATCAACGATAATATAAGTTAAAACAAAGTAATGTATTAATGTTAATAATAGTGGAGATCTACATCAAATCATCTTAAACAAATAAATAAACAAAGAAGTAGAATAAAAGGCACCTACATTATAGACTCCGAAAATAAAAGGAAAAACAAAAGAGTGAAAATCTTAACCTAAAAGAATAAAAAATAGAAAACAGAAAAGACACTTGTATGTCACACTGAATCCAAATAATTATAGAGAAAAAAGACAAGAGGTTATTAACTTATTAATCACTTAGCAAATAAATTTTCACAATAGGGCTATTCAAAGCAGGTTCTTTACGGTAATTTTTTTTTTCTTTTTCAAATGAGATGAAATTAAGAATTAGATTTTAAATAGCCGATTGAATGATAACTTAATTTAATTGGTTGAGACATAAATGCTATAGATCTGAATCAGTAATCAATAGTTGAATAGCATGTCATTTGAAATCGTACCTTGACATAAAAATATGGTTGTTATTACACTTCAACAGTGAAGGACCACTGTGCCTGTAAAAGCGAACTCTAAACTGCCATTGAAAATTATATAAAATTAATATGAAACAAGCTGAAGTCAACAAGGCACCAAAATTGCAACTTAATGAAGACAATAAGCCTACATAAGCGTTAACAAGAATATAAATAAGGCTACATAAGTGTTGATATAAATAAGGCTAAATTACAAATGTATCCTTAGACTTTGCTTTTATTTCATAAATACCCTAATCTTTCAAAAGTTACACCATTATCTTGACCTGTCATATATGCTTCAAAACTAGAAATATATTAGAATTTTGGAAGAACATTAAAAACTAGAAAAATAGAAGAGGACTCTAGAACAAGAATGGACATTCCAACCCATTCCACCTATTTCAAATCTCAATTTCTATATAAATTCTAATATATTATTAAATTAAGAGTGTTTATGGAAAACTAAAGGTAATATTAGAAAATTTTTAAAAAATAAGAATAATGGGGGCACTTAAATTGTGAAAAAATAAAATTTACCAACCTTGGAATAACGTGGATGGGCAAAAGATGATGACCCTCATTGTTCCCAACGTTGAAATAAAGTTTTCTTTTAGTTGATGGAGAGGTATCATTAAAGTAGAGGGTCATATTTGTCATTTTGAAAAAAGCACTGTAGCATTGCACCACTGCCTTTTGCAGCCAAAAGTAAATCATAATGCACTTGTGCGTCGTTCCTTCCAATACTGCATTACTGTTTGTCTGATTGCCATGGGAGAGAAACTTCAGAGTTGTCCTTCCCATCCCACCATAACTATTTCCTTACTTGTTTCTCCTCATTCTTTCAAGTTTCAACCTCCATCAAAGCTGATGTAACTTTGGCCACAAAATTTAATTTTTACAGGTCCCCAGCTTTTATTTCTGCTTCCTGGATTTTCCTATATTGCAGCGACCAGGGAGGAAAGAATTAATGCCGATTCTAACCAGAATAAGTCATCAAACCGACTTTAAGTTCTAAACAACATTGTATATTCGATAAAAGTCGGTGGGTTTTCATCTCAAGAACTAGATTCTTTTTCTGGAGATCTGAAGCAGAACTGGGAGAATGTTCAAATCATGGAGCAAGAAGCAGAAGATCAAAGCTGTATTCAAATTGCAGTTCCAGGCAACACAGGTAATGATTTTTCAAGCCAGAGAAATTTGCTACATTTTTTTGTACTCTCCAAAAAATGTCGGAAATTTTTACTGATTTTTTTGTTTATTTATTTTAATTTTCATGTTAATTAATTATAAAATTTCAGTAATTTGGAGTTTGAACTTTTCTATCTCAATTTTGTAAGGAACAAGGTCTTACTCTGTATTGTTGATCTTCATTCAGGTGCCGAAGTTGAAGAAACCGGTTTTGATGATATCTTTG
>NW_028325715.1:0-51153 GCF_027475165.1 Benincasa hispida
ATGATAAATCCTTTACTGGTGCACACAAGCGATTATATTTTGTATACATGTGTGTTGTTGACATGAGGGTTTAAAAGACTAGTTGCGCATAGAGATGTTTGAATACTAGTATGATTTGAGTATTTTATTGTTATTGGAGATCATGCTGAATCTGAGGATGATGAGATGCAAACGTATGTTATAGAGCTATGATGAAGAGATGTATATGTATGTTATAGAGCCATGTTGTGATACTTGTGATGTTGAGATTGTGATAGTGTCCTCACTGATTAGTTAGATACCCACCAGAGGTTGTGTTTCCTTCGGGATTCACCAGGGGTTATGTTTCCTTCAGGATTCCCCATGGGTTGTGTTTCCTTCAGGATTCACCAGAGATTTTGAGTCCTACGAGACTTACTAGAGGTAGTGGGCATACTTAACTACAGTAGGGAAGAAATCAGTTTTTTTCATATATGTACGTGTCCCATGAGGACTAGAGAAGTTTATATGTTCCACTAGAGGTAGGTTTCTAGAGAACATAGATGTCTAGCCTGACCCCAGTAGTGGGGTTACTTACTGAGTAATTTATACTCATTCTTTCCCATGTTATTGTTTCAGGTAAAGGAAGAGATGCACCAGCGATTGACAAGTGAAATTCGTGATCAAGCCACTGGGACCAGTTTTATGCTTCTGCTCATGATATTTAGATTTCTTTTCATGTTTTTCAACTTTCAGTTTTGATGTTTGAAACTTACTATTAAGATTTTTTTTCAGGCCTATTTATTATCATTTATGATTTATGGGTACCCTATCGTCTGTTTATAATATTTGAATTTAATGAAGGTCTTTTGAATTTACCTTATTTATTTAGCATTTATTTCACTGAAAAATGGTGTCGTTTTAGGTTCATGCATGCATGTATTTGGTAAAGACTTAACTTGAATCTTAGGGGGTCAGGTCGTTACATGGCTAGCCGTCCAATTCCAAATGAAAGATTTAGGAGAGGCGCAGTTTGTTTTGGGGATCCAAATCATAAGGGATCGTAAGAACAAAAGGCTGGCCTTGTCTCAGGCATCGTACATTGATAAAATGTTGATCAGGTACTCAATGTAGAATTCCAAGAGGGGTTTATTACCTTTCAGGCATGGAATTAATTTGTCTAAGGAGCAGTGTCCTAGGACACCTCAAGAGATTGAGGAAATGAAACGGATTCCCTATGCATCGGTTGTTGGTAACCTTATGTATGCAATATTATGTACTAGACCTGAAATTTGCTATGCAGTAGGGATTGTCAGTCGATATCAATCCAATCCAGGATTAGATCACTGGACGACTGTCAAAACGATTTTCAAGTATCTTCAAAGAATGAGAGACTATATGCTCGTATATGGAAATAAGGATTTGATTCTTACAGGATACACAGACTCTGACTTTCAGACAAAGATTCTTGGAAATCAACATCAGGGTCAGTGTTCACTCTGAATGGAGGGGCTATAGTATGGCAAAGCATCAAATAAGGATGCATTGCGAACTCCACTATGGAAGCTGAATACGTAGCCATCTGTAAAGTTACTAAAGAGGTTTTTTGGCTTAGGAAATTCCTTACCAATTTGGAAGTTGTTCTAAATTTGTCTTTGCCGATCATACTCTATTGTGATAATAGTGGGGCTGTGGCAAATTCTATCAGAGTCACCGACGAGGAAGGCATATAGAGCGAAAGTATCATTTGATCAGGAAGATTGTGCATCGTGGTGATGTGATTGTCACAAAGATCGTGTCAGAGCACAATGTTGTTGATCTGTTTACAAAGGCTCTCACGGTTAAAGTGTTCGAGGGTCATCTGGAGAGTCTGGGTTTATGGGGTATGTGGCACCTTGTCTAGGGCAACTGGGAGATGTTACTGGGGTATAGAGTATGCCCTAGTTTATTGTATTTTGTACTGTTTTGTATTGTACATTAGTCTTCCGAGGCATTAGGACAAGTGGGAGATAAGTTACTCATTTACTCATTGTGTAGTCTCTCTATGCTATCGTTTAGTAAAACACTTTTACTCGATAGCTTTTCTGTGAGATTAATTCGAATAAAAAAAACAATCATCATTATTTTTAGAAAACCATTTTTCTTTTATCTCACAGTTACCATAACCGTGGAAAACCTCCCACTCAATTTGGTTATAAGAGAAAAATAATAATTAATTATCACATTACTAATATATTATAAATACGCACAATAACCAACTTATCATATTATATTTATAACCTATAGTTTTAATATTTCATCATATGAAGCATATAAACTATAGTTCTTTTTCTATTTTATGATATTTAATATAAATCATATTTATATTAATTCCTCCGATTAATAATATATCAAATATATCATATCAATTATATCACATATAATTGAATTTCCTCTTGTTAATTTGAATACTTCAAATTAACTAAAAATCTGATTCTCAACTTGAACCCATTGAGTTACCAAGGGGACCTTATGGACCTGTAGCTTAAAGCTCTAATGGTACGTGAATAACTAACTAAACTTTTTAATCACGATATTCACCATCATTAATTGTCGGGCATGCCACTAAAGACCAACAGTTACACTCTTCACACTAAAGATATATTCTACGTCCATTGGATATAACCAATCAACAATGCGATGACCCTTCACAAATCGCTCGTAATTATAATTGAGCCAATTTACCAATTTTCCCTTGTAGTTACATCTAACTCCTTAAACATCGTTGATTCCTCTAATAAACAATATGTCATAGTCCTACTATGACTAAGCCCTCTCGGGCCAGGAGAAGGTGTGACCACTATGTTCAAGACCCGAAATCAGCCCTTAAGGGAGCAATTTATCTGCTTACCCTTGCTTCAGAGAAGGAATGAGTTCTGTCTTGTGTAACTGAGTTCTCAGCTCCCCAGTCAGACGCATCCTCAAAATGGTAGGCTTATTGAGTTGTCATTCTAGCCACTCTCGCCTATACAAATCAAAGGATCATTCTCATGAACAGGAGTTTCCAACTCACTCAGGATTAAGGTCATGTCACCTATGGTCATTCTAGTGAAATGTAAGTCTCAATTATTAACGGTGTTATATAAAAAGACTAATCATTTTGTGGTCCGATCTTATACAAACTCTTTATATAGGATATTTCCACTCGCATGTCTCCACATGAATGGTCAGGATCAGACCATATATAGCACTTTACAATATCTGTAATATCTACAAAGCGGGTCGTATCCGTAGTGTCATCAGGATAAGGTATCCCTCCTATATCCATCTACTATAGAGCATTTAGGTTATTACTTAAGGCATGATCCACTTGTATGTCTCCACATACATGCTTATGTTACATAAAATAACCTCAGATCTTAGTTTTTTGGATTGAGTAAAAACTTATCAAATAACAGTTATTTTATTAATAACAATATGTTTACAAAATATTTACAAACTACGAGACTATCAGGAGAATTAGGACACCAATCCCAATAACATCAAAATCATGCATGTTTAGAACTAACAAGGTCACATCTAATGTATGATTTTCTATTTCTACTTGGCATGCCTTTATCTTTTCAGTAGCTAACATAATTTCTCCTGTTGGAGTAGAAACTGATAGAACATACAATAAGGGTTCTAATTCTAACATGGCATATTTTACAAATGCTAGTGATATAAATGAGTGAGACGAACCGGAGTCAAACAAAACTAATGCTAGTATCCCAAGATTGGGAATGTACCTATCATAATGGCGTTGGACTTCTTGGCCTCCTATCGGGTGGTGGAATACACTCTACCCTGTTGTTGCTGATGGCTTGAACCACCTTGATTCGAGCTTGCAGGCTAGCCCCTATTATCATATGCATTCCACTTGGGGCACTTCTCCGACATGTGTCCTCTCTGGCCACATCGAAAACAAACTTCAATACCAGCCAAACATCGTCCCTAATGACATCTACACATGTCTAACAAACCGACTTATCTTCTTTAAAAGCTACAGATTTGGAGTCTTGTTTCCCCTATTGTCGTGGAGTTTTGTCTATGCTCTGACTTTTTTATGGAGGCTCTAGAGGCCTCTGGTCTGCCTTCCTCTTCTGACCTGAAGTGGATCATGCTCCCTATGATCTCACGTTTCCCTCTTTTGTAGTGGAATCTATTCTCTGGCTGCTATACACAACATTATTGCATAACTGGTGGGTTCATGGGCAAGTACATAACCTACCTAATCCTTCAGACCCTAGATGAATCTTTCTATCTTATAAAACAACTCTCGTGCCTAAGAATGTGTGCCTTGTGATAAAGTTTTCTTTCAGCATCACCAATTTTGTTCTCTTAATGTAATGCTTAATACTATTCCTTATTGAATTTTCAACTCACGTACCTTATTCTACGGCTAAAACAATCACATCCTTTCAAATATTTAATTAGTTTAAAATCACATTTTCCAATTGTAGGATCTAAAAGCTATTTTAGTAATTTTTGTTTCTTCCATACATGCTAGTTAGATGACAAGAACTTATGTATGTTCAGATGATAACAACATGATTCACTTAGATCTTTCTATTGATTTACAATACATATTTGATTGAAAATCATACTACAGTGTTTAAACTAACCTTATTACTAGTACGCAAAAGGTTGTATTATTTATCTTTTCACATGGTATTACATAATATTCAACGTTTATCACATAACTAAAACACAAAGTGTTTTACCCATCTTACTTGTAAGTAAAAGGATCTATTATTTATCATTTCATTCTATTACTTTATATTTATCTCTTAACATATTGTTCTCATGCTCATTTTTATGTTTCCACCACAAGGGCTCTTATGATAATCCCCGACTTCCAATTTGTATCATATTGAGACAACTGAAATCGGACCAACCCACTTTGGTCAAGTTTAAACTTTCCTATCAAGATATTGAACCACACGTTTTTTGGCCTACCATATAGTATTTCTTCAGACTTTATCACATTCCCATCTGGCAACACGATTTTCTTGATCAAAGAACCATCCCATCCATTGCAACCATCTCTCAACTTCACCTCAATATTTACTGTGTACAAAGTATTTGGTTTGAAATTAGAAGAACTCAGATCCAAGAAACAATCAAACCAAGATACACGAAGAAGCTCTGCTTCTTCGATTGTATAACTGCAAATTTTTTAACACCATAATGAGAGAGATTACATTGAGTAAAGGCAAATAAAATTTGGGTTTAAGATTATACCCGCAATAGACCTCCTTGTTGCATTTCTAGTATTGCTCGTTATCACTCCATCCTATTGTGAGAGCTCTCGGAAATACCAAAAGTTGTGTGCTCATTGTTTTCTCTTTAGTTTACCACTAAAAGGATTGGACTTTGGAGGAGAGATGTGAGAATAAGTAATTCCACTACTCTTTTATATTCGCACATAAGGGTATTTTAGACCTTTCTAAAAGTAGGAATTTTTTGTATCCCTTATCCTTTCTCTCTTATCTTATAACTTTTTGTATCCCTTATCCTTTCTCTTATCCTTAATGTCTCATTTTTTTATATCTATTTAATTTACTTTTAAATTTTTTTATATTTTAAGGTACTTACAATGGGTAGTACTTTAAGAGCGGTAATAAATAAGGGTCTATTTGGTAGGTAATTCAAATTATGTTTTAGATTCACTTATTCCGCAAATATAAATTTGGTAGATAGCATAATTAATCAAAATATACTTATGTATTCATCTAGAAATGTATCAATGTTATATAAAATTTAGTCACTAACATCATCCAACAATATAAATATCACTTTTCTCTATTTACTTTGATAACATTCAAAAGTAGAATATAAAATTGTATTATATGATTCCAATACGTTTTATTCCTAAAAAATATTATCCCCAAATCCCTCATGGTCGTGGGCATATATTGACCCATAAAATTATTTTGACCCTTGAGCATTAGATTATTGTCGTTCTGCCCATTGGTCTCACTCTCCCCTCTCTCCCCTATCTCTCTATGTCATTTTATTTTTAAAGTTGAAACATTGATGGATGCTTTTTTCATGATTCTCTTTATTTTATTAAAATAAAAATATGAATAGAACCTATTTTATTTAATTAAAAAGATATTTGAAGTAAAAGTTAAGAATGAATTATCTAAAAATAAAAAGGAAAAACTATTGGATATGAACTATCCATACATTATCAAGTACATGAAGTTTATATTCATTTAACGAACCCATGTCATTTCCTTTACCATACATATTTTATATTTTTTTTCACTTTGATATGCTTATATTCATCCAATTTCACCTTTCAACAGAGCGAATTAAAAAAAAAAAAAAAACCTAAAAATAAAAGAACGATGCAGCTACAAATATAGCAATAAATCCCAAAGTTTCAATAGATATAGCTCAATGCAAAAGAAAATTTACTATGTATCAACAGATATACCAATGATAGATTATATCCCTAATAGGAGTCCATCCACAATTGAGTCTATCATTGAGACACTTTTCTATGTTTTTTTTTATTTTTTTTAAAAAATACTACTATACACTTAAACGTGACCATGAGTACTAAAGTATCAACAAATATAGCCAAATGCAAATAAAATAATAATAATAATAAATAAAATAATAATAATAAAATAAAAATAGAAAATTTAGATCTAATTCGTGGAGTATACAATTGACACCCTACATCGCTAATAGGAGTCAATTAACAATAGGGTTTACCATTTATACATTTTACTATGTTTGCATTTTTTAAAAAAAGTATTGATATACACTTAATTATTAACCCTAAAAATGCTACCTATTACAATTACTTTAAGAGAATATATCAAAATAATAAAATAATATACATTGATAGTTGAGAAATGATATTGTTTGGGTGAGATTTACATATATTAATCAATAATTTTTGTTTATATCATTCTCAGAGGAGAATGATGTGTAAGTTAGCTTTGGATTTTATGTGTTTCTTTTCGTTCATTTAAGCTTTGGTATGATTTAAAATATTCCCATCCATATTTTCTATCGATTTGAAGCCAATATCATGCATAATGGTATCCTTTTCAATGAGGTCAATATTTTCTAATGAAGGGTGTACAAATAAAATGAAATAAATGACAAGTTAGCTAACAAAATTTTTAACCGGATTAAATTTGTACCATTTCTAGAGTATGTGGACCAAATAGAAACTAATGAAAATGTAGGGGTTAAATTGATACATTTTATGATAGTTTAGAGACCAAAAAGAATTCTTAACCTTTTGGCTCTGTTTATATTTTATGTTGTGTTTTATAGTTCTTATTATATAACTTCCTACCAACAACTCCCACATGCACCTGAGTTATCCTACATTGCATACTATCTAAACTTGCGGACTTGTCTATGTTTGCATCTTAATATGCATCCTCAATCTTTTCTCTAAAAAAGGCTTTCTGGAGACACGAGTTCACTACATGGTCATCACACTCTCTCCTATATGTTCCTCAAGTTGTATTTTTATAGATCACTAGTCTATATATAAACATTATTATCTAGTACACTTCTATCTCTTTCATGTAGCAAATAATAAAAATAAAAGCATGTGAAAACTTTAGATTTCCTTAACTATTCTTGTTTTGGATTTAATTTTAGGTTATATGAAGGTGAAAATTAAAAAATAAAAATAAAAGCAATTAACGGAATATATCAAAGAAACTAGGCCTGATCTTCTGGCGAAAACATCGGGAGTAAGCATATCTCCCAACGAACTAAACAGCATCGAGATATTGAAAGAGAAAATCTAGTTGGTGTAGTAAACTCTCGATGACGTTGACACCATCGCGAGAGGTGTAACAACCGCCGATGAAATGTTGATCCCGTCGGGAGATAGGTATATACACCGTCAGGTGTTAGGATAAACTCTCAACACGTATGCGTCGCACGTCGAGAGAATGACTCTCGATGCCTATTTCCCAACTAATCTCCGATAAGCTATTATTCGTCAGAAGATCTATTTCCTGATGTAGTTTAAGCTATATCCAAGCGATGTTATACATCAGAAAAATACTATATTCTTGTAGTGATGTGAGTCAGCACTTAAGACTTCATTTACTCATTTTCCAACAAATTTCTTCTATCCTCAGCCATGCAGTTGAATGTTCTTCATTTCAAAGAGAGAGGTTCGAGAATGGTCTACAAGAGGAAATTCGAACCTATGTCATAGTAAGTGCAGAATGGAAATATTTCTCAAAACTGGTAGATGCAGCTAAAAGAATGGAGAAAAGTTTGTTGGGAAGAAGATAAAGGAAAAACAAAAAGGGATATTCGTGTGGGAAATTTCTCGAACACACCACATGAACAGCTAAATAGAAGATTTACACCTAGAGTCATGAGTGGAGGAAGTTTCAAATTAAGGCGTGATCTAGGAATACAAGCAGGAAGAGAAAACTAAATGGATTAATTCTTGAAATACCAAGTAAGGTTAGAAGTTTCAAATTAAGGTTAGAAGGCTCTATCTGTCCTATAGTTTTGTCTGGGCAGCCAAGTAAGACACAACCTAGAGAATCAATAACAAGTGTAGATGTGCAACCTTATCGTTCATCTTGTCACAAGCATCACTAGGGTTCGTGTTTGACGGGAACCAATGTATGTTATAACTATAGATAACTTGGTTATATAGGAAAAAGTGTCTACAGTTGTTACATGGGGGTATTATGCAAAAGAGTAATTTGTTGTCTGGAAGTTCATTGTATAGAATATTTATGGGTTGAATTCTTGTGTGTGGTGTTATTTTCTTGACTATGTGGGTTTGTTAGTACTAGTGGCATAGTTGTATGGTTTGATATCTTGAGTTATCCAAAAATGGATTAATTCTTGAAATACCTTAAAGGAGTGGCAGAAGAATCCTTTTAGGTACTATGTTCTTGCTGAAGAAGGTAGGTAAGTATTATAGCAACATAGCATAGTTATTGAGTTATGTGCAAGAAACTATAGTTAATAAGATTGATTATTTATGTAAGAAAATCCTAGATGTTCGCCTAAGTTGTCTAACATGGTACATAGGACAGTAATGACGTTTCCAACATCGTACAAGTTGGTTTTGGAAGAGTTGAAAAGAGAGTTGAGGATCCAACTACAGGAAACAGTGGATAAGAGTTACTTCTGAATGGTGTATTCCATGTGATGCATTAGTCCATATTTAGGTTTATTAAGGGAAATCGGTTGGTCTTGAGCTGGTACAGACTACTTTAATAATCTTAAAATTATTGTAGAGGACTAAAGACAACTCAAGATTGACAAAAGAGTTATGTAGACGATTCGAGGAAGGATTGAAGAAAGAAATACGTACCCTTGTAACAACCAATGCTAAGTGGAATGTGTTTTCTAAACTAGTGGAAGTTGCTATGAGGATGGAAATGAGTGTGGTGGAAGAAAACAAAGAAGGAATAGTATACAGTGGTAGTGGATCTAAAACTCCAAGTCTATTTGTTGAACATATAAGAGTGAAAGGAGTAAAAGATTTGCACCTAGAGTATCTAATAGAGGATCTTTTAAATCCAAGAATGGAGGTACATTGGGTTCCAAGTTGAGTTCGAGTAAAGAAATTTAAGGAATAGAGGGAAATTTTCGTACTGAGAAACCTAAGGAATCTATTGCTAGTGTTAGAGGGAGACCTTTGTGTTTAGTATGTAATAGGTATCATTTGGGATAGTATTCTAGCAAAACTCATACATGCTATAGATGTAGAGAACCTAATAACCTGAAAAGAAAATGTCTGCATTTGATGTAAAAAAGATAAGGATGTATAAGCAATGCTTGTAAACACCGGTGATGAAGGGTACCAGTCAAGTTGTAGGTGTTGAAGTTATAAATAGGTTTAAGGTATATGTTAATAGTTGTGGAATGGTCGGTAAGTAATGTATGAGATATATAAATAATTTATTAACCAGCAGCTTTAAATCTTGTGGCTTTGTTATTGTGATTTTTTTATTTATTTAATGTTTTAAGTCTGGACCACATTCCCTGAATTTTGAGGATGAAATTCCCAAAAAGGGATAGTAATTTGTAAGCCGTAGAAACCCTTCATTATTCTTCCAAAGTTCAATATTGATTAATCTAATGTTAATAACATACTTGGTACACAGTAAATGGTGTACTGTGTACCGTACTGTGTACCAAGTAGTTTGTAACATTAATCTAATATTTTAAATGTTAGTTCAATTGTAATCGGTTAAAAAGTGGAAAAATAGGCTAAGAAAAGGGAAAGTTTGTTGATAGTAAAAGGAAAGAAAAACGGAAGGCAGAAGGGAACTCAAGTAGAAATTTGTTGAACTACCCGAGAGGAAATTTAGAAGTGGGGAAAAATTATGAAGTTCTTTGAAGGAAAATTTGAGAAATTACTTGGTTTAATTTACTAAATTTAAAGGAGAAATCTTTTGTTTTTTTTTAAAAAAAAATTAAGTATATAGGGAAGGAAAATGGAGTAGGTCACATGCTGAAGTAGCTGCTGACATGAATTAATTTGCTAAAGAAAAGGTTGGTCCGCAGGGTAGATAAGATGAGGTAAAATCGGTCGATGGAAGCATTTTCTTCAGAAAAATTGTTCGCCCGTAATTTTGATTCTAAATGTACTTATGATGATGAATGTAAATGGCGATGAAGGATTATGATGAGTAAAGATGGATGAATGAGTGATCTATCTCTTGGTATGAAAATAAGGCGTGCATCGATGATAGATGTGTGCACACCTTGTTAGTGCGTACAAGTTCTCTTAAGTTAGACCCAAGTATAAATCTCCTAAGTTTCCTAGTAAGTCTAGGGTTGAACGTAGGGACTCTAGAATGTACTAATGCAGGGTTTATTTTCGGATCAAATGCAGAGTTTTCCTAATTAATTGAGAGGCATTAGTATTTTACACTAAACTAATGGCACGCATGCAAAAAGAAATAGAAGTTCAAAGGGAAAAAGGGATTCGTGGATGAATGGCTTTAAATGTAAATGGTATGCGTTGATAACTTGTTAAGAATAGCAAGCCAATATGCACAATGACAGCGGGATGAGGATGTTGGAGATGTTTTTTTTACAGTCTAAGTGTATGTGTAGTGCATTGGAAATTATGTTCTTTAGTTCATGCTATGTTCAACATCTCTCGATGCAAATGCCATACATAATCATATCTCTAAGGTGCATGTGTTAGTTACAAGGAACAGATGAAAGACATGAGCAATTCTATCTCTAAAATTACTTTACGTGCTGACTTGATGCGTTCAATGGTTAAAATATTCTCTCGAGTGACTTAACTACTTTTTCACTTTAATCAACTGATCAGGAAGACTTAGGCAAAAAATTTCATGCTCTCATCAATCTAGAAAGTTCACAAACACAAACAACTTTGAAAGTAAACAGATGGAGAAATAATGAATATGATCGAAAATAAGATTGAATTAAAGATAATAAATGTTGATATAACAATCTCAGTTCAATGAAATAGAATGGTAAATGGAAATGTAAGATAAAAAGGAAGAAGTCAAGCCGCAAAGGTCAATCTCTTGTCCTCTTTGGCTTGTTTTTAATGCTTGTTATGTCCAACTAGATGGAGGAGTCGAAGAAGATATCTCTCTCGAGCTTCTATCCGGCATCACCTCTTTATCAACGGTGGAATGGTGGTCATCCTCCTACTTCTTGCTTGCAGACGACAAAGTGATTCTAAATACTGGCTTCTTGTAAAAATTCTAACTGTCTAATCTCTTAACTCTGCAGGTTGCTTCCCCTCTCATAGGCAATCTCTCATGCATTAATTTCTGATTCCTCTGTTAAAGTGCATTAGTGAAGCAACTTTTTACTTAAAAGGATACTTTTGTATGAGTTTACTACGTATATAGAACTTAATGTGTTTCCTTTTATAATGAGTGCATTAACATCACTAAAGATTCTAATTATTCCCACTTTGAGATAACAATAACTTGCATTTCTACAAGTTATCACACCCCCAAATTTTGAACAATGCTTGTCCTTGAGCATTTCTTAACATACTCTCATGATCTTAACGCACTAGTTCAACCTCTCATCATGTCCTTTAACCTACAAGTGTTTGAGATTAGCATTAGAAAATACAAGTTTGTTCCCTTTCCAAAGAAATATATACTTGATCTCTTATACGACAAACTCTTTCTTCAAAACTCTTTTGCTTTCTAAAACATTTCCATCTTTCAAATCTAGTAATGCGTTAGAAGGTTTTCTTGTTATAAAAATTCTAAGTACAAGTTGTTATTATCTCTTTAGGACTACCCCTGCATCGATTCAGTTGACTCATCTTTGTTTTGGCTTGTCCCCCAGGTTTCATGTAGACATCTAACTACACGCAAGTGCCTTTCACGACTAAACTCTTATCTAAGCATCTAAGCGTTATGTTTTTCTTCCTTGGGCTTAGTTAGCATCCAAGCATTATATTTTTCACAATTACAGGCAAGTTCCATTACCAATCTTAACTTATATCAAGTTGGGTTTCCCCCTTTGCATTGATAATGGAATTTTACTATTATGTCCATAATTATTATTAATACGTTTTTTTATCGAATGAAATGAAATTGAGAAGGTTTTTATAAACCAGAGAACACATCAACTCGTACCTCCCCCACCCCCAAATTAGAACGCATAAACAAGACATGGGCACTTAGGAATGAGCACTATTTGTTATCAACGCATCGCATGCATCCTAGAGATAGGATATGATTGTATGCGGTCACCTTGCTTTCATGCATCTTGCATCAACGCATAGGACAAGAGTGGAGACTTAAGGATAAGCTCTATAGACACTTTTGCATTCAACACATGCATCCTAGACTTAGGAGCATCGCATTTACATTGGAAAATGACTTGCTGTGCATGGTTGTAACATGATTGTATAGTCCGACGCATTCCCGAGTAACGCTAGCTAGAGATCTTCTCAACCCGTTCATCGCATACTCATTGCATCTATCAACGCAACTGTCTTTACTCAAATTTTCCTCTTTTATTTATTTCCTTTTCATTAACACAAACAACAAACCCAACACTTTATTTATTTACTTGGTTACCGCAAATGTTTTTGTAAAAGTTACCAACGCAAACTGTTTTCACAAGGCCCTGTGTTCGACCCTAGACTTACCAGGAAACTCAGAGGAATTTACACTTAGATTCCACTAGGAAACTTGAGTGCACAACGCAATTCCATCAATGCATATCATCCATATTTTCACTTCATAATTTCAAGCATCAAGTTTTTGGCGCCGTTGCTGGGGACTTCGGCAAAATGGTTTGTTAACGGTAATTTTTTGAATTCTTTGCAGAACTCTCAATCTCTAGCGAATTATGACCCGAAGATTGAGAGAACGTTTCGAAAAAGATTGAGAGAATGTTTCGAAAGAGATTGAGAGACTACCAACAACAACCACAATCTGAAAAATAAGAGATGGCGGAGCAGCCTGGAAATGGAGCACCAAATGATAATAATGTCATGGCGAATCCAATTCTGTTTTTAAACGATCGCAATAGGCCTATTAGGGACTATGCATCATCAAACCTCTATGATTTCTCTCTGGGAATCATGAGACTAGCCCTCGACGAAAGTAGATTCGAGAAGAAACCGGTGATGCTACAGATGATCCAGACTGTAGGTCAATTTGGAGGAAGGCGTGGCGAGGATCCACATGCCCACCTCCGAAGTTTTATTGAAATCTGCAATACTTTTGTGTTCCCGAACATCTCTGCTGAAGAAGTTCAACTAACATTGTTCCCATTTTCTCTCTGTGATAAGGCTACGAAATGGACATATTCACTCAAACCAAAAGAGATCACTTCTTTTGAGCAGGTAGTTGAGAAATTTATGAAGAAGTATTTTCCACCTACCGAGAATGCAAGACGAAGGAAACTTATCACAAATTTCGAACAAGACATGGACGAATCGCTCAGCGATGCTTGGGCGAGATTTAAAAGTTTGGTCCAGGATTGTCCAGATAATGGGTTACCAGACTGCCTTCAAATGAAGATTTTCTATCATGGTTTGAATCCCGCTTCGCAGACTATTGCCAATGCGGCAGCCACTGGTGGTCTGCTTGAAAAAACTTATGATGAGGCAAAGAATATTCTGGATTGCATCTCTAAAAACCACGAAGACTGGAGAGAGAGTGACAGAGATTGAGACTTAAAGATTCTGATACAAACAATGGTGCTATTACTTCATTACAAAACCAAATGACTGCAATGATGAATTTGACCCAAGGAATGGCGATCAGCAGCCCAACACCGCAAGGTGTGCGACTTGCGGTGATGGGCATGCGATGGAAGATTGCCTGCAAAATCTACAATCTGTATACTTTGTAAAGAATAATCCCTTTTCAAACACCTATAACCCCGGGTGGAGAAACCACCCCAATTTTGCTTGGAAGAATCAACAACCAAATTTTGAACCTGTGGCACAAAAAGAAGGGCCACCAGGATTCTTCCAACGCAACAACGGTCAACCGAGCAGTGAAGCAAGTAGCTCACAACAACCACCACAATCCTTTTCTTTGGAGAGCCTATTAAAGCAATATATTGAGAAAAACGAGACAGTGCTTCAAAGTCAGGCCACATCCATCTGCAACTTGAATTACAAATGGGCCAGATTGCAAGTGAGCTGAAAATTTGACCATAAGGGGCGCTGCCAAGTTCAACCGAACTTCCATGAAACCTGGGGTGATCAGGTAAGAAGCAATGTTAGATTGTGACATTGCGCAGTAGGAAGACTGTGGAAGGAGAAAAGAAGGAGCATAGTAGAACAACTTCCATTGCAACTGAACCTAAGAATGCGGTAACGCAAGAAAAAGAAAGGGAAAATGAAGCAGTAGAACATGAGGTTGCATCGACCTTGAAGCCAAATGAAATGGGAACTGTGAAAGTTCAATTACCACCCTTCCCACAAAGACTAAGGAAGAAGAAAAACGAAGAGGTATAGTACCAACGTTTCTTATCTATGTTCAAATAATTACATGTTAACATTCCTTTCACGTTTCTGAAGGATGTGGTAACTAAGAAGAGGGGCGCTGGAAAATTGCCACGGTGACGTTAACGCAAAGCTCAAAATCCATTATCCCACCGAAGATGAGTGATCCTAGGAGCTTTACCATTCCTTACTCCATAGGAGGACTCTACATTGGGCAAGCCCTATGTGAATTGGGAGCCAACATAAATTTGATGTTGCTCTCAATTTTTAGACAATTAAATGTGGGGCAACTTGTGCCCACATCAGTGACTCTCCAATTGGCCAACAGATCTTTGGTCTATCCAGATGGAAAGGTGAAGGATGTGCTAATAACAATTGACAAATTTATTCTACCGGCTGACTTTATCATTTTAGACTATGAGGCCGATAAAGATGTGCCCGTCATTTTGGGGCGACATTTTCTATCAACGAATCGTTCTCAAATTGATATGCGCAAGAGGGAAATCACTCTGAGTATCAACGGACAGAAGCTCAAATTTATAATTTGTGCCATGCAGTTTCCGGATGAAGAAGACCTATAAGATTCTGATGATGACCTGAATTTGATTGAAGAAGAAATGTCTGATAAAGAGTATGAAGAAGAGGATGCCAGCGCATCTGTTGCTGCCTACAATGCGATCGTAGAAAAAATAAACAAGGAAGAAGAAATGATCGCAAGGCAAGAAGTAGAGCCAACACAAGAAAGAAAAACAACGCAACCTTCCCTGGTGGAGCCACCAAACTCGAATTGAAGACCCTACCAACCCATTTAAAGTATGCATTTTTGGGGCAGAATGAGAAGCTGCCAATGATAATTTCCTTTGCACTCAACGAAGATCAGACGAATGCGTTGATGAGCATTCTCAAGAAACATGTGCGAGCAATTGGTTGGACGCTCGCTGACATCAAAGGAATTAGCCCCGCGTACTGCATGCACCACATTCGTATTGATCACGACCACAAAGAAACAATTGAAGGAGGTCGTAAAAAAGGAGATTATCAAATGGCTAGATGCGGACATTATCTACCCCATAGTAGATAGCACATAGGTTAGCCCCGTGCAATGTGTGCCGAAGAAGGGCAAAATGACGGTAGTCCCAAATGAGAACAACAAACTAATACCACAAAGGACCATCACTAGATGGCGCATATGCATGGACTACTGCAAGTTGAATGCGGCCACAAAGAAAGATCATTTTCCTCTGCCATTCATCGATCAAATGCTAGACAGATTAACAGGGAATAATTTTTACTGCTTCTTGGATGGGTATGCCGGATACAATCAAATCACGATACCTCCGAAGATCAAGACAAGACCATATTCACCTGCCCATATGGGACATTTACTTTTCGCCGCATGCCATTTAGCCTCTGCAATGCGCCAAGCACATTCCAAAGGTGCATGATTGCGATCTTTTCAGATTATCTCGAGGATTTCGTGGAAATGTTTATGGATGACTTCTTCATTTATGGGAACACTTATGAAATCTGCCTAGCCAACCTAGAGAAGATTCTGAAGAGGTGTGAAGAGACGAATTTGGTGCTCAACTGTGAAAAATGTCATTTCATGGTCAAGGAGGGTATAGTGTTGGGACATAAGGTCTCCCGGGATGGGTTAGAGGTGGACAAAGCAAAGATTGAAGCAAATGAAAAGCTTCCACTTCCAACCAACGTGAAGGCTCTGCGAAGCTTCTTGGGGCATGCTGGATTCTATAGACGATTTTGCAAGGACTTTTCTAAGATAGCACGACCACTAAGTGCGTTGCTAGAGGCTCACAGAAAATTTAAGTTTGACAACAGCCACCTCGATGCATTAAGAGTTTTAAAAGATGCGCTGATTATCGCATCCGTACTGATTGTGCTAGACTAGACATTGCCATTTGAAATCATGTGCGACGCAAGCGGGTATGCGTTGGGGGCAGCTTTAGAGAAAAAGAGGAAAACAATTTTGCATCCCATCGCATATACGAGTAAGACACTAAACCCTGCTCAAATAAATTATACCACCACAGAGAAAGAACTCCTGGCTGTGATTTTTGCGTTGGACAAATTTCGGGCATATCTATCGGGAACCAAGGTACTCATCCACACTGATCATTCGACAATCAAGTACTTAATGACGAAGAAGGACGAAAAGCCGAGGTTGATCAGATGGGTTCTTCTCCTTCAAGAGTTTGATATCGAAATAATTGACCAAAAGGGGACAGGGAATCAAGTTGCGGATCACTTGTCGAGACTAGAAAATCCCGAGGTTGACTACAACGAGTTTGAGGTGAGTGTCGTATTCCCAGATGAGCAGCTAATCCACATAGAATAATTTCCCTGGTATGCGGACATCATTAATTATCTGGTTTGCGAGCAATTCCCTGAAGATTACACCTATCACCAACAGAAGAAGATCAAGCACGAATGCAAACATTATTATTGGGATGAGCCAAATCTGTATAGGAGAGATGCAGACTGGATTATTCGGTTATGCGTACCAAATGTTGCTCAACAACGCATATTGTCACAATGCCACGACTCACCATATGGTGAGCACTTTGGAGGGCAACGCACCGCAACCAATGTTTTGCAAAGTGGATTCATTTAGCCTACATTATTCAAGGATGCGACTGACTACGCAATGAAATGTGATCGGTGTCAACGCACAGGCAACATTTCATGGAAAAAAACACTGCCAATGAACAACACAATGCCAATGAACACTATCTTGGAGCTGGAATTATTCGACGTATGGGGGATTGATTTCATGGGGCCATTTCCTCCTTCGCATGGCAAGCATTACATCTTATTGGCCGTCGATTATGTCTCCAAGTGTGTAGAGGCAATACCATGCGTCGTAAGTGATGCGACGGTAGTCTCCCAGTTCCTGAAGAAAAATATTTTCACTCGTTTTGGCACTCCCTGTGCTATCATAAGCAATGAAGGATCACACTTTGTCAATCACAATATCAAGGAGTCGCTGCGCAAGTAGAATATCTTTCAAAAAGTGGCCACTGCATACCATCCACAAACGAATGGTCAGGCTGAAGTGTCCAATCGAGAAATTAAGTTGATACTGAAGAAGGTAGTAAAGCCTTCATGGAAAGATTGGGCAATGCAGCTTGATGATGCATTATGGGCATACCGAACCGCATTCAAAACACTAATAGGTATGTCCCCCCTATGCATTGGTATTTGGCAAGGCGTGTCATTTGCCTTTGGAGCTGGAGTATAAGGCATTGTGGGCAGTCAAGAAGCTAAATTTTGATTTAAAGAAAGCAGAAAATGCGCGAAAAATACAGCTGGTCGAGCTAGAAGAATGGAGGATCAACGCATATGAAAATACAAAGATTTATAAGAAGCGCACCAAGCGCTGGCATGACAAACACAGATGCACTAGAAACCTCCAAGTCAGGCAAAAGGTCATACTCTTCAATTCAAGATTGCGGCTCTTCCAAGGAAAATTCAAATCACGCTAGTCTGGTCCCTTCATCATTAAAGAAATATTTCCACATGGTGCGGTGGAGCTGAGCACTGAGGATGGCAGCCGGACATTCAAGGTTAATGGACAGCGGGTCAAGGCATATTGCGGAGGTGATTTTCAGCCAGAAACAACCTCCGCAAAGTTGAAAAACCTGGACTACACACCTACATGATTCTTGAACTCTTATCCCTTCGTTACTTTACTTTTATTTAGCTATCTGAAACTTACTTAATTTTACTTGAGTATATATATATATATATATATATACTGTTTTGTTTTAAATCATTTGACCCTTTCTTTGTCTGTTTACAATGATTAAGGCACATGATTGCGAAGATGTCACATGAAGAAGAAAATCATCTCACTCCATCACCACAATCCAAAAAAGATAGATCGTCGCAAGGATGGATGCGTCACTACACAATGTAGGCAACAACGCAAAATTTTGAAGTGTACTCTTCCTTATCTTTATTTCAAATTTTGTGTTGACACATTGCATGTTAGTTTTCAAAGTTTTATCACCGCATCCCCTTTGATCACCGCAATCATTTGACAAGTAGATAAATTTAGTAGTTTACCGCATTTTGTTTCTTTACCAAGTATGATTTTATGATGAAAAACATGCTTCTATCTCTTTCGTATATATTAGAGTCAACTTAATCTTAAGATAGTCACCTCATGAAATATTTCTAAAAGTTAGGGATTTGCTAGCTTTCTTTCAAACTCTCTTTGCAATGCATTATATCATCATCACATGACTTATTTTAATCTTTTGGCAATAAGGACATTGCCGCATTTTAAATTTAGGGGTGAGGTATTTTTTTCGACCTTTCTATTCCATCTCTAAAAAAACAAAATTGAGAATAACAACTCCACTGCCAACGCAATAGGAAACCCATGTTCATAAAAGTTAAGTTGTGAAAGGCACTTACCCGTAGTTGGATGTCCGCATGACACAGTGGGGGCAAGCCAAAATGAAAGTAAGTCACCAGGATCAACGCATAAATCAATGACCGCAACTCCACTTCCAAATCGGTATGAGTTTAGTCTGAGAAAGAGTGCATTGCTCGTAGTTGGATATCCGCATGACACACGTGGGGGCAACCCAAAACGAAGGCAAGGCACTCGGATGAGCGCAAGGTCAGAAAAAAATAACAATGAAGAAAATTTTTGTGCAAGGATAAAATCATTTGACACCCCAGAAGAAAATTTTCTTTTTAAAATAAATCATGCGATGTTCTGGAATTTAGTAAAGTTCTTTTGAAATTTAAGCTTGCAGTCCCTAGGTCTTAGAAATTTTTTAAGAAGAGACTTGAATGAGACTTAAGGAAATTCTGGTATATAAGAGTTGAATGGAGTATTCTTGAGAAATCTAGGAAAAGAACTTTGTGGTTGACTTAGTAAAGGAATCTTTAGCTTATGCTTGAGGACAAGCATTGTTTAAATTTGGGGGTGTGGTAACGGGCAGAAATGCACGTTATCATAGTGCTAAGTTCTTAAACAATGTTGGATTGCATTGATGAAATATGCTAAATTGCGTCCATTAAGTATAAATTCTATAATATTCTTGTCGCATGCGTCCAACGCATTAGAATAGTTGATCTTTGTATTTTTTGCAGAATATGCGTTAACGAAATTCAAAGATTGCGATCATAGGAAATCATTGGTCAAGCGTAACTTCACCGCAAGGCTTTGCGTTGATCGTGCTCGCAAACATTCGCCCAAGAAGGATCGCCACAACTTGGTCAGTGCAACATGGTGGGCACATCCGAGTGAAAGGATAATTAAGAGCGATGAGACAGAAAGTTGATGACAGTCAAATCCAAATTAAGTTGACAGCCGATAACGGTCACAAAGTACATTCAACTTTATCGGTGACAATTATCCGGTGCATCAGTCAAGAATTAAAGTTGTCTCATCTATACAACCAGGAGAGAGAAGCCGCTTTCACCATGGATGCTCTATAAATACCAAGGGCATTCTTCAGAGAAGGGGTTCACCACTTTTACAACCAGTTGATCTGTTTGCACGTCTTTATTCTTAGTTTTCTTTCATTTTATGGAACACGCGAGGGAGAAGTTGTGCCGGTAGATCATTTCGGTAAGCTTGGGAAAGCGCCGGAAGCTTCAAAGACAGAAAGAGGGCTGATGCCTGCGGAAGCAGGAACATCTTTAGATCAAAATAGAGATTTCAATGTAAAAAGCCTCGGTCAGCAAGGAATTGCTACCAGGCTCTCTACCTTTAACTTCCATTGACATTTTGTACTCAATTCATTTATAAGAATGGAATTTCTCTCTATATCTGTTCACTCTCTGTTATTCACGCATGAGTAGCTAAATTAGTTGAATGGGTTGAGAAGCATTTAGCTAGCACAACTAGGGAATCTTCATTCTTTGCAATTATCTTATTTATGTATGCTTCATTCGTCCATTAGAGATACTCGGAAAGTCTAAGGACAGGATCTAAACTTGGGAAGGCCAGGTTAGAATCTAGGTTTGGAAGAACCAGATTAGAACGCATAAACAAGAGATAGGCGCTTAGGAATGAACACTATTTATTATCAACGCATCGCACGTATCCTAGAGATAGGATATGATTGTATGCGGTCACCTTTCTTTTATGCATCTTGCATCAACGCATAGAACAAGAGTAGAGACTTAGGGATAAGCTCTATGGACACTTTTGCATTCAACACATGCATCATAGACTTAGAAGCATTGCATTTACATTGGAAAATAACTTGCTGTGCATGGTTGTAACATGATCGCATAGTCGACGCATTCCCGAATAATGCTAGCTAAAGATCTTCTCAACCCGTTCATCACATACTCATTGCATCTATCAATGCAACTGTCTCTACTTAAATCCGCAGCTTTTATTTATTTTTTTTTTATCAACGCAAACAACAAACCCAACACTTTATTTATTTACCCGGTTACCGCAAAGGTTTTCGTAAAAGTTACCAACGCAAATTGTTTTCACAAGGCCCTGTGTTCGACCCTGGACTTACCAGGAAACTTAGAGAAATTTACACTTGGATTCTGCTGGGGAAACTTGAGTGCACAATGCAATTCCATCAACGCATATCATTCATATTTCCACTTCATAGTTTCAAGCATCAGTATGCGGCTATGACGCTTATGCAGCGAAGGCACGTGAGCGGGTTATGGAGGTTTAGAAATAGGCTTCTTGGCATTATCGCATATACATCGCATGCATCCTCGAATTAGGCACGTGTGTGTAGCATGATCGCATAGTTTTCGTTGGTCGGGGTTGTCCTTGCGATCAAGCTTAGAGTTGCGATGAAGCCATCCTCACATTTTATCTATTTTCCATGCATGTTACTACGAGTCAACAGTTCCTGTGTGTCTATCTCTCATTCATATTCCCACTGCTTTGTCTGTTAATTAGGAGTAGGAGTAGTTTGTAGCTTAAAACCCCCATCATTCTTTTATTCATCCACCAAAAACAAGTTACAAGTCTCTGAGTTCGACCTCGGATCACCCGAGAAACTTGCGTTTGCATTATACTTGGCGTTAGCGCAAGAAAACTTGTGACAGGAATGCAAGGTCATCGCATATAAGAGTAACACATATTTTCATTCCAACAGATGACCACCGACGCATGATAATCGACGCATAACCTAAGACATGCATTGCATATTGCGTCCCACATAATTTTAGTCATCAAGTCTTTGACGGCTAATTTCACGTCACCAAGTTTTTTGCGCCGTTTTCGGGGACTTGGCAGCTAATTATTTGTTGAATTTTGTGTTTTTGTAGGCAACCTTTTTATCTTGGGAGTATCGTAGCTTGTGCGACCAAGTTACAACTAATATTGAAGTGTAGGTGATGCGCCGAAAGCCAGTACTGACCCCGAGGTAGAAGGGCAATCAGTCACATGAGCTGAAGGTAATTCTAAGCACATGGTGGCCAACATGCGCCCACAATTGTCGGAAGTTCCAATGGTCAGGGCGAGTCTCTTGACCTAAGCAGTTGAGAGCAATCTCTTGCATGGGAGACTCTTTGTGGTGACAACACTTTAATTTCTCCAGCCACGTCTTCTACTCTATCTTTACCTTGCTTTTCTAGCTTAGTTTCTTTTTCTTGTTATTTTGGATATGCGGCTGCTTTCTTGGTTATTGTGCTTTTGCTCCTTGTAGGTGTAACAATAATTCTCCTTGGTGCGCAGTTACAACAAAAGAATTCTCTCCATCTTTTAACACATGGGTTCAATCGCATGAAATCCAAAGCATGGTCTCATGCATTATTCTACTTAAGGTTATTTTCTTGTTATCTTTTATGCATTATCCTTGTGAAATTCTCCTTGTCTGATTGCGTTCCTTTGCGATGCATCTATGATGGTATGTATAATTCACCACATCCGCTAACTAAGCATCGCAAGGCTCACCTTACTTTTAATAACTTCTTCAAAGCTTGAAAGTCTTATGTTTTATTTTATGCAAACCTTAGCTCAAACATTTGTTATCGCATTCCTATTGGTTTTTTTTTTTTTTTTTTAGATTTGCGGTGAAAGCGCTACCAACCACTAAGTTTGGGGGTGGCAACGATCCCGGAGAATTGCGTTCAATACATTGGGATCATTCTAAAAAAAAAAAAAAAAATTGGGAATAACAACTCTACTGTCAACGCAATGGGGAAACCCATGTTGATAAGAGTTATGTTGTGAAAGGCACTTGCCAGTAGTTGGATGTCCGCATGATACACGTGAAGGCAAGCCAAAATGAAGGTAAGTCGCCAGGATGAACGCATAAGCACAATTCCTCTGTCAGGCACAAGCCAAATCAAGGAAAACAAGAGTTGAGTTGAATATGAAACGCAACCAATGTTGGATGCATGACACATGTGGGGGTAAGCCAAGACGAAGAGCGTAACATGGTTCAACGCTGCATTCTAATAAGTAATCGCAAAGTCTTAAATTGTTTTGAACGAACGCATTCTCAAAAATGCAAAGTTGTGGGGAATTAATAAAAAGTTTTTGAGCAAATATTTTGTGGATCTAAACTTAGAAAAGATCTTTTGGAAGAAGTAGCCGAAGTGGAGGAGAGTGTTGCGGCCATGGTTAGAGGAATGAGTAAATTATATTCTGAGAAGCTGGTCATCGCAAAGATAAGCCAGAAGGTGAGTTGAGAATTTCTTGAGTATAATGCATGCTTGAGGACAAGCATGATTCTAAGTTTGGGGTGTGATGACGGACATAAATGCACGTCATCTTAGGTCTTTTATTTATAATTATGAGGATTATTAAGTGCAATATGCGGCGAATATGTTAGGAATTCATGAGAAAACGAGTTTGCGTCGTTCAACATTAAGAATCTCGGCTAGCCCACTATTATGTGTTATTATGCGTTTAATTGTCTATCTTTGTAGCTAACGCAGGAAGTGGACACATACGCAGAAGCTGGGCTATCGCCAAGACGACTGCATGCAGAGAATTTCTCCATCGCAAAGGCGAATGTATTCGTTCAATGCATGGGTGTTGCAGTAATCAACCGCATGCGTCCAACACATACGAGTTGCGATCGTCAAGCGAATGCGGTCATCGCGTAGAAGTTGCGGTCATCAAGCGAATGTGGTCATCGCAAGATTGCAGTTACATGATGATAACCATAATAGCAAGATGAACGCAAGGTTGGTAGAATGGAGGCATGAATGCATATCTTGGGAAAATCAAAAGATGATGATGACATTTCACCTACCATGTCATTAGCAGCAGACATTCAGAAAAGGACCATCGCGTTGCGAATGTCAGAATCAGAGCAGGTCCATTAATGCTGTCAGTGATCCAGTTCTATAAATAGAAGTCGATGAGCAGAATTTCATATCATCCAAGGTTTTTTGCCTAAAGCTCGCCTTAGGGCGGATCCTTGTGATCCAGGCCAAAGCGTTAGAAGAAAGTTTGAGAGTTCTTCATCTTCTTCATCCATTCCGAGTGACGATCGGAGCCTTCGCCGGAGTTAGAGCTCAAGAGATTCTGCTCGTTCGCCTTTCCATGGCACCACCGGCAGTCTTGACACACATCTGCTGGAAGCAAGACATTGCTTCCAGCTAGCCTTTTCCATTTCTCTTCTTTCCTTATATTGTATTGTATTACATTTTGGCTTAAGGAATTAATACATTGTGCGTTCAATGCATTTCTATATTTCCTTCGATTCCATCTCCATCTTCCTTTACTTAGCATCCTTAAATTTTATTGCATCACATAGTGAGATTGCTAGAGTATCGCATACTTAGTCATGCGGCATGGGAATATGAAGTATGTAGCAAACCACCGGGAGGTGTGCATTGCATGAGTGTTGTGAGAAAACGTTATTTGCTGAGTGTGAAGCTGTCGCAATGTCTGTCTATAGGCGGACGCAATGCTTGTCTATGAGTAAAGTCAACAATAACTAACTTTCTGGGAGGGTAAGTGGTTGGTCAGATTAAGTAATGTAAGCAAGTGTTCATTAAAGATAGGAATAATCTTACGTCAGCAAAGTTTATGCGGTTACCTTGTCTTATGAGCGCATCATTCATCATTTAAAAATACTTGGAAGAGTAGTCTAAAAACTAAATCTATGTCTCGGGAGAGCGGATTGGATCACATAATCAAGAATGAGGAATTTAGATATAAGCTCCGTTTGCTATTACACAGCGTATGCACCCCACGGATGGGATATCGCATGCGTCCAGAAGTAGGATATGGTGGTATGCGGCTATCACGCTTATGCGGCGAGAGCATGTGAGCGGGTTATAGAGGTTTAGAAATAGGCTTCTCGACACTATCGCATATACATCGCATGCGTCCTAGAATTAGGCACGTGTGTGTAGCATGATCGCATAGTTTGCATTGGTCGGGGTTGCCCTTGCAGTCAAGCTTAGAGTTGCAAGTAAGACATCCTCACATTTTATCTATTTTCCATGCATGTTACTACGCGTCAACAATTCCTGTGTCTCTATCTCTCATTCATATTCTCATTGCTTTGTCTGTTAGTTAGAAGTAGGAGTAATTTGTAGCTTAAAATCCCCATTATTCTTTTATTCATCCGCCGCAAACAAATCACCGCATACATTTAGTTACAAGTCCCTGAATTCGACCTCTGATCATTCGAGAAACTTGCATTCGCGTTATACTTGGCGTGAGTGCAAGAAAACTTGTGACAGAAATGCAAGGTCATAGCATATAAGAGTAACACATATTTTTATTCCAATGCATGACCACCGACGCATAATAATTATTGTATAACCTAAGACATGCATTGCATATCGTGTCCCACACTCACGGTTTATACTAGTTCCCTTTGAATTATGGGCTATTCAAGTTTCAGTTCAACATGAATTCCAACCACAACCACTTCAACTAACCTTTAATAGCCCTTGAATCACTCAAAAATAGCTCCAATCCCTCAAGCTTCCCTCTTTACCGAGTAGGCAGACAACCTTCGATTTTTCTTCAATTCCACAACCTTCCAGACCTCTATTTCATTAAGTAGCCTTCCCAACTCATTCACACTCAATTCTCTGTAGGTCCATGAAAGAATATCCCTTTTCGCCTGAGTGGTTTCTACACACTAACCACCCTTTTTTGCTCTCTCTCTCTTCATAGTTGTACATCAATCGAGCACCTCTTCCCTTAACCCATTTAAATTCCAGCCAGCTCCTGCTTACCCCCATTCGTTCGTGGCTTCATCTTGCATCATCACAGCCCACCTATCCTTTGCGATGGCTAACCCATCACTTTTCCTTCCCAAATAATTGACACCCCCTATTTCACATGCAAAGCACCTGATCATATGTTTTTCCCCTCCTGAAATTTTAAATTGAATTATCTTACCAAAATAAATCAATTTGACCCTTAAAATTCCAAATATTACCCTAGATCATTCAAGATAATCAATTAGAAATTACATAAAACTTTAAAATTGTTAGGTTATATGTCCTAAAACACGTTTTTAATGTTAAACATTTTCTTAACTTACCTTATAAGATCGGACCAAGAAATAAGTCACTCTTACCTTATAACGTTGTTTACTGTTTAAGATTGTCGGTTTCAAACCGATGACCTAGATAACTCGACCTTAATCCTGAGCTAACTATGAACTCCTGTTTATTTGGGATTATTTGCTCAACAGCGCCGGCTCAATATATCTCCCATTTTAGAGATAAGACCGGGTAGATAGCTGGGGACATAGGTTGCAATATGGAATTCACACCTACTCAATTTAGGGATAGTAGAGAGGTTGTTCTTAAGTACTGAATCAGGTCTTGAACAATGAGCCCCACCCTCTCATTGGCCCAAGAGGGATTCATTTTAGTGATGGATTACAAACCAATTGTTCATTAAGGGATCAGTGAGACTTAAGGAGCAAGATGTAATTTCGGGGTTAAAACAACATTTGACCCAACCGTTATTATGAACAACCTGTGAAGGGTGGACTTACTGGTTATGGTTAAATCAAGTTGACAGAAACATATCTATAATGAGGAGAGTGCAACTACTGAGCTATAATGGTGTGTCTTGGTAGTTAATGAATATTGAGTAATTTGGTCTAAAGAGTTTAGTCAATTAATCTCAAATCGTTGGAGCTCATGATCTGTAGGTCCATAAGGTCCCTCTACTAGCTCGTAAATCTTGGATTAGTATATTGAGTGAATTTGAAGAGTTCAAATTCAATTTGGGAATTAAATTTAAAGTGTTCAAATTTTAAATTAAGATTTAAATTTGAATTATTAAATTTTAAATTAGGGTTTAGATAATTATATTCAATATAATTAACGTTTAATTTATAAAAAATTAAATGTGATTGGAGAGTTTAATAATAATTAAATATTAATTACATGATTAGGATTCATGTATTTGATAAATATAATATTTGATATTAAATTATTATTTAATTAATTGAAGTCAAATTACTTTTCAATTTTAAATTCATTTTTTTAGAAATTGAATTTTGTATTTTATCAATTCTTTGAAATTAAATCGATTAAAAAATTGAAAAGCAATTTTGATAGTGGAAATTTTCAAGATTTTTGAATGCTTGGTGGATTCAACACAAAGTAGACACGTAGGGCACTCCTTAATGCTCTTTGATGTATCAAGGAGTTGAATCTCCTAGTGCTTGCATGTCTAATACATAAAAGCTTTAACTTTGGGGATTAAGGAAAAAAAAGATGTATGTTGAACACAAAAGAGATTCTGCAGAAAATTAGTTTTTGTTTTTCCCTTCCTTCAAACCCTCTCCTTCCTCTCCTAATTAAATTCAATCTAGAGTTTCACCACTCAAATCCAAGTTGGAAAATAGTAGAGAAGACACTCTTGGTCATCTACCATCAGTTTGAGACTCAAATTTATGGAGAGTAACTTGAATTGGAGAGGTTCTTCAAAGATATAAGTTCTTGAAACCCTTCTCTTTGAAATTATTTACATGCATGATTTTAGAACTCAAATTAAATATAATTAAAGTACTTATTGATTCTGATTGCTTCCGTTGTATGCTTGTACATTCCATCAGGGATGTCACAGATCTACTCTAGATCTGGATGATTGATCAAATTTAGTTGAGTATAACGACATTAAATATGTTGCGATACTTGGAGGCAGACATGATTCATATTTTATTACTTTCTTAGTGTAGGTTTCTTTTATGTTTTTTTTTTTTATCTTAATTTTTTCTATATTTCTTGATCTATAGGTTTTGAGAAGCTCATTGAGGAAATTGAGAAGATTATTATTTTCACTAAGCTAGATATCACTGCCATCCATTATGCCAAATTCATTTTAAAAATTGACTATTCTATGATGCACACTCCCTTGTGATTTTATTTGTATGATATGATGTTTTAGTTGAATAATTATGTTTTTAGCCTATTTTAAACATTTTAAAATATTTCTTATGTCTCATTTACACTTAAGTTTTTTGTCTGTCTACATTAGGTCTTGCATTTTTAGAATTGTGTTATTTAACTTAAATTTTTGTTGTCACTCTGAAAGGTTCCATAGAGTAGAAAGTATCTTGCAAGATAGGTAATGTACTACTGAGGAAGAAGATAATCATATGCCTCCTTCTTAAGAAAAAAAAACAGTTGAAAAAAAAATCTTCACACTAAAAACAATACAATATATTAAAAAAATTGATGAACTTGTAATGTTTATACATGACAAGGGGTAGAAGAGCTACCTTTTCTGTGATTAGTTAGGACACTTGTGACAAACGAGTGAGTAAAGTTCCCTACACTAATGTGTGAAACTTAATGACCCTAAGTAAAAAGAAGGCAAGTTTAGGGTCTCTTGGAGTTTATTTAAGGCACCTTAGTTGACAAAAAACTATCACGATTGTTTTGATTCTTAATAGTTAGTGTTTGAGCCAGAGTAGGGAGAAAACGAATTGACAGCTATATAAAACTGTTTTAGGCTATTAAGGCTTAATTAAGAGGGCTTTGAACTCTCTCATGCATTAAAAGTCTAGGATCAATTATAATCGTGCTTCATTGATTGATTATGAGTGGATCTATCGTGATTGCAAATTTTTATCCTAGAAGACTATTAAGACTTGAGTAACGAATGTTACAAGTTGAGTGAGCATATCTTTGTGTGAATGTATGTAGAATTCTACCTTGCTTGAGGACAATCAAGAATTAAGTCGGGGTGTTATCTTCATCCTCTTAATTCAAGGATGTTCTAAGGTTTTATATGTTTATTTTATGATTTTGTAGGTATCAAGCATCTAAGAGGTAAAATGGAGCATTAATGATGAAATGGAACTAAAAGAGGCCAGAATGAACCTAAAATGGGCCAAAAGGAGCTAATTGTACTCGATAACTTTAAGATGTTGATTAAGAATATCTTACTATCTACGTCTATGAATTTACTCGCTATTTTGAATTAACGTTGACAATTTTGTTTTCGTGTTGAATAACAACAAAATATGATGATCAAGGCTGTTGTTTGATTTCTTTTACAACACAACTTTGTATAGGAATGTTGATCAAACAACCATGACAAGGGTAAAACCAATCCATTCCAACAGGAAAGTACTCTTGTACAATCAATTACCAAAAGATGATGGTTGTCTTCTCCAATAACTCCTCCTTCTTCCTTAGTTTATTTTAATGGATTAATAACAACCAAATTATGACTATTTTAGTGATTTTAGTTTCTTCCATACATGCTAGTTAGATGACAAGAACTTATGTATGTTCAAATGATCGGTAACAACATGATTCACTTAGATCTTTCTATTGATTCACAATACATATTTGATTGAAAATCATACTAAAGTGTTTAAACTAACATTATTGCTGATACGCAAAGGTCGTATTATTTATCTTTTCACATCGTATTACATAATATTCAACACTTAACACATAACTAAAATATAAAGCGTTTAAAATTACCCTTCTTACTAGTAAGCAAAAGGACCTATTATTTATCATTTTATTCTATTATTTCATATTTATCTCTTAACATATTGTTCTCATGCTCATTTTTATGCTTCCACCACAAGGGTTCTTATGATAATCCCAGACTTCCAATGTGATCCAAGTTGAGACAACTGAAATCGGACCATCATATTGCTCCCAAGTAAAAATCTTCCTATCAAGATCTTGAACCACACATTTTTTTGCTTATTCTGTAGTATTTCTTGAGACTCTTCCGCACTCCATTTAGGCATCACGATTTTCTTGGTTATAGGAAGATCCCATCCATAACCATTATCTTTCAACATCACCTTCATATTTATTGTGTACCAAGTATTTTGTTTGAATCTAGAAGAATTCATATCCAAGAAACAATCAAACCAAGCTACCTGAAGAAGCTCTGCTTCTTCTATTGTGTAATTGCAACTTTTTAAACACCATAATGAGAGAGATTACATTGAGTAAAAGCAACTCTTTTTTTCTCCAAAGTCGACCAAACACGTTCGTACTAAATTATATCATTTTCCCTATTGTTTTAGGGATAGAAGTAATTTCTTTTTAAAAAAACAAATCCTATTTTAATTTAATTTATTTAGAATTAAATTAAAATTATTAAGCTTATTCAAAATTGAACTTGAGCACATGTTTCTATATCTCATAATCATATAATATAGCATAAGATATAAGATTGTTTTCAAGTAAAGGAAAATAAACTAATTTATTTATAAATATAGCAAAATGTCACCATCTATCAATGATAGACTGTGATAGACTTCTACCATTGGATAATAGAAGTCTAGCACGGTCTATCACTCATTGATGCACAATGAAATTAATAATTAGTTTATATTGTTATGAACCAAGAACCAAAGAGTTGAAAGATTTTGCTAATGAACAAATAAATTTTGGGTTTATCTGACAATAGATCGGTTCAGAAGATTCTAGTTTCAGTACCTAAGAGATATGAAGCAAACATTGCTTCCTTAAATACTAAAGATCTCTCAAAACTTAAGGTAATAGAAGTGGTTAGTGCTTTGCAAGCACAAGAGTAGAGGAGGTTGATAAGACAAGGAGGAATCATTGAGGAGGCATTGAAAGCTAGAGTGCAGCAGGGAGAAGGTGGAAGAGAGAAGAAGGGAAGTGGCAGCAGTAGCTCAGAGTCTGCTGCAAAGTATGCTGGGGTACATGCAGGCATCGTGGGAAGCAGAATCATTCACATTTCATATGCTGGAGAAGGCCAGATGTGAAGTGTAGAAGATGTCATTTATTGGGGCACATTCAACGATTCTGTAAGGAAGCAAAAACTCAACAGTACGGAGGAGCACATGTTGTAGTATAACAAGGAGAAGATCAACTCTTTATGGCTACTTGTTTCTCATCAGTCACTCAATGTGAACATTGGTTGATAGTGGGTGTACCAATAACATGACAAGTGTCAAAGAGTTGTTCAAGGACCTTGACAAGCCATTCAAGTCAAGGGTGAAGATAGGAAACGGTGAGTATCTAGAAGTATAGGGGAAGGGCACAGTGTCAAAAGAGAGCTATACTGGGACCAAGTTGATTACTAAAGTATTGTTTGTCCCTGAAATTGATCAAAACTTGTTAAACCTTGGTCAATTAGTAGAGAATGGATTCAAAGTGTTGTTTGAAGAAGGAAAGTACCTCATTTCTGGTTCCAATAGGAATGAATTATTCAAAATAAAGATGCAGCACAAGAGCTTCTCGTTGGATCCACTCGAGAAGGAGCAGATAGCTTTCAAGTATCAAGTAAATGACACTGAGTAATGGCACAAAAGGTTGGGGAATTTTCATCAAAAAGGGTATGCACATGTCCAGGGAATTGATTTTTCTTGGACTTTTGCACCAGTTGCAAAAATGGACATAATCAGGTTGCTATTGGCTGTGTCAGTCCAACATAGATAAAAGGTGTATCAACTAGATGTGAAGTCAACATTCCTAAATGGAGTGTTAGAAGAAGAGATATATATTAAGCAACCAGACGGATTCATCATACCAAGACAAGAACAGAAGGTTTATTTGTTGAAAAAGGCTCTCTATGGGTTTAAGCAAGCTCCTAGGGCATTGTACAACAATATGGATGATCATTTGCTGAACTTGAGTTTTGTGTGAGTCGTTTTCAAGCTATTAGGAGCAAGTTAGGTGTTTGCAGTATTTGAGTTAGGAGGAGAATGTTAATAACTCAAAATTGCAAATTAGTTTTTGAATTGGTCTAGTAAATTCCTAGTTTCTAGGAAATAGTTGAAGTTATTATTAGTTGTAGTCAAGTCTAAGTTCCTATTCTTGTGGAGTTAATGGGATTAATTGCTAACCTTGTGGAATCTATTTTTACATTCAAGATATGTATTTATATGGAGCTTTCTAGAATGAGATACACACTTTACATTTTTCTCATTTGCCTCTCTTTAGTTAGAACAACAAAAATTTATTCACTAACATCATCCAACAAATATAAATATCATTTATCTCTATTTACTTTGATAACATTCAAAAGTAGAATATAAAATTGCATTATATGATTCCTATACGTTTGATTCTCCAAAAATCTTATCCCCAAAAATCTCCTGGTCGTGGGCATATATTGATCCATTAAACTGTTTTGACCTTTGAGTACTAGATTATTGTCGTTTTGCCCGTTGGTCTCACCCTCCCCTCTTTCCCATATCTCTATATGTCATTTTATTTTTAAAGTTGAAACATTGATGGATGCTTTTTTCATGATTCCCTTTATTTTATTAAAAAAAAGGAGCTGAATGGAACCTATTTTATTTAATTAAAAAGATATTTGGGGTAAAAGTTAAGAAAGAATTGTCTAAAAATTAAAAGGAAAAACTATTGGATATGAACTGTTCATACATTATCAAGTACGTGAAGTTTATATTCACTTTACAAACCCATGTCATTTCCTTTACCATACATATTATATATATTTTTTCACTTTGATATGCTTATATTCATTCAATTTCACCTTTCAACATTTTTTGTGATTTCCATTTGTTACGAATAAAAAAAAAAAAAACTAATGATAAAAGAATGATGCAGCTAGAAATATAGCAATAAATCTCAAGGTGTCGATAGATATAACTCAATGCAGAAGAAATTTTGCTATGTATCAAAAGATATACCAATGATAGACTATATCCCTAATAGGAGTCCATCAACAATTGAGTCTATGATTAAGACAGTTTGCTATGTTTTTATTTTTTTTTTTTAAAAAAAATACTACTATATACTTAAATATGACTATGAATACCAAAGTATCAACAAATATAGCCAAACGAAAAAAAAAAAAAAAGATATAAAAATATTTAGGTCTAATTCTTGGAGTCTACTATTGATATGCTAATCGCTAATAGGAGTCTATTAACAATAGAGTTTATCATTGATACATTTTGCTATGTTTGCATTTTTTTAAAAATGTGTTAAAATACACTTAATTATTAACCCTAAAAACACTATCTATTGCAATTACTTTAAGAGAATATATCTACATAATAAAATAATATACATTGATTGTTGAGAAATGATATTGTTTGGCCGAGATTTAGATCGATTAATTAATATTGTTTGTTTATATTATTCTCAAAGGAGAAGGATGTGTAAGTTAGCTTTGGATTGTATGTGTTTCTTCTCGTTCATTTAGGCTAAGGAGGTATTTATATCAATTATGGGCTAAGGAGGTAATTCTAGCTTAGGCGTAGAGTGATTCTCCCCATTCTTTTTAGACTTATGAGATTTAGATCGTTTAATTATAATTTCACATATTGTCTTTGGATTCTTTTACTATCTTCAATGTTTATGACTATGTATTCTCAAGAATGTCTGATAAACTTGTTGGGATTATGTAATCGATAACTAGAGATTAAATTATAATATGTGACATATCATTGTAATTTGATCGAAGGTAGTAAAAGATTATATTAGCAGTGTGCACTATTGTGTATGATAGTGAATAACGGTCTAATCAACCTAGGAAAAATCATGTTGAATATTGACTTAGGCTATTGTAAATTTAATATTTACATTAGCGTATTTGCTTAATCTTAGCGTAGTGAGTTCAACTAATTACAATACATTTCATCTAATTAAATTGATTAATTTGATAATTTGGACTCTTAGCTAGTTTTATAGGTAAGTTGGCTAGCTTAGACAATATAGAAATTAATTTGATGAACATATGATCAAGTTGCAACGTAGGAAATAACTCAAACGTCTAGGCTAGACCGTTTAATCATTTGAATTCACTCTTTCTTTATTTTTCTTGCAATTTAATTTTCTACAATCAAACAAATCAATCTCATAACCTCTCCTTAGTTACTTGAGGTTGTAGACAATTTAAGATTTTCTCTGAACTCGACATGTGCTACAACAACTATATATTAGATAGAAATGGTTAAACTATTTGATATAAAATTAGACAAAAAATTCTGCCGATCAATGTTATAGCAAAAGTTCGAGTAATTTTCGAGATAAATGCATGTTATAATTGTACTTGATAATTTTAAGATGTTGATTAAGAATATCTTACTATCTACGTCTATGAATTTACTCACTATTTTGAATTATCATTGAAAATTTTGTTTTCGTGTTGAATAACAAAAAAAAATATGATGATCATGGCTGTTGATTGATTTTTTTTACAACACAACTTTGTATAAGAATGTTGATCAAACAACCAGGACAAGGGTAAAATCAATCCATTGCAAGAGGAAAGTACTCTTATACAATCAATTACCAGAAGATGACGGTTGTCTTCTCCAATAACTCCTCCTTCTTCCTTAGTTTATTTTAATGGATTAATAACAACCAAATTATTACTATTTTAGTAATTTTTGTTTCTTCCATACATGCAGATGACAAGAACTTATGTATGTTCAGATGATAACAACATGATTCACTTAGATCTTTCTATTGATTTACAATACATATTTGATTGAAAATCATACTACAGTGTTTAAACTAACCTTATTGCTAGTACGCAAAAGGTTGTATTATTTATCTTTTCACATGGTATTACATAATATTCAACGTTTATCATATAACTAAAACACAAAGTGTTTTACCCTTCTTACTTGTAAGTAAAAGGATCTATTATTTATCATTTCATTCTATTACTTTATATTTATCTCTTAACATATTGTTCTCATGCTCATTTTTATGTTTCCACCACAAGGGCTTTTATGATAATCCCCGACTTCCAATTTGTATCAGTTTGAGACAACTGAAATCGGACCAACCCACTTTGGTCAAGTTTAAACTTTCCTATCAAGATATTGAACCACACGTTTTTTGGCCTACCCTGTAGTATTTCTTCAGACTCTATCACAGTCCCATCTGGCAACACGATTTTCTTGATCACAGGACGATCCCATCCATAGGAATCATCTGTCAACTTCACCTCAATATTTACTGTGTACAAAGTATTTGGTGTGAAATTAGAAGAACTCAGATCCAAGAAACAATCAACCCAAGATACACGAAGAAGCTCTGCTTCTTCGATTGTATAACTGCAAATTTTTTAACACCATAATGAGAGAGATTACATTGAGTAAAGGCAAATAAAATTTGGGTTTAAGATTATACCCGCAATAGACCTCCTTGTTCCATTTCCAGTATTGCTCGTTATCACTCCATCCTATTGTGAGAGCTCTCGGAAATACCAAAAGTTGTGTGCTCATTGTTTTCTCTTTGGTTTACCACTAAAAGGATTGGACTTTGGAGGAGAGATGTGAGAATAAGTAATTCCACTACTCTTTTATATTCGCACATAAGGGTATTTTAGACCTTTCTAAAAGTAAGAATTTTTTGTATCCCTTATCCTTTCTCTCTTATCTTATAACTTTTTGTATCCCTTATCCTTTCTCTTATCCTTAATGTCTCATTTTTTTATATCTATTTAATTTACTTTTAAATTTTTTTATATTTTAAGGTACTTACAATGGGTAGTACTTTAAGAGCGGTAATAAATAAGGGTCTATTTGGTAGGTAATTCAAATTATGTTTTAGATTCACTTATTCCGCAAATATAAATTTGGTAGATAGCATAATTAATCAAAATATACTTATGTATTCATCTAGAAATGTATCAATGTTATATAAAATTTAGTCACTAACATCATCCAACAATATAAATATCACTTTTCTCTATTTACTTTGATAACATTCAAAAAGTAGAATATAAAATTGTATTATATGATTCCAATACGTTTTATTCCTAAAAAATATTATCCCCAAATCCCTCATGGTCGTGGGCATATATTGACCCATAAAATTATTTTGACCCTTGAGCATTAGATTATTGTCGTTCTGCCCATTGGTCTCACTCTCCCCTCTCTCCCCTATCTCTCTATGTCATTTTATTTTTAAAGTTGAAACATTGATGGATGCTTTTTTCATGATTCTCTTTATTTTATTAAAATAAAAATATGAATAGAACCTATTTTATTTAATTAAAAAGATATTTGCAGTAAAAGTTAAGAATGAATTATCTAAAAATAAAAAGGAAAAACTATTGGATATGAACTATCCATACATTATCAAGTACATGAAGTTTATATTCATTTAACGAACCCATGTCATTTCCTTTACCATACATATTATATATTTTTTTTTCACTTTGATATGCTTATATTCATCCAATTTCACCTTTCAACAGAGCGAATTAAAAAAAAAAAAAAAACCTAAAAATAAAAGAACGATGCAGCTACAAATATAGCAATAAATCCCAAAGTTTCAATAGATATAGCTCAATGCAAAAGAAAATTTACTATGTATCAACAGATATACCAATGATAGATTATATCCCTAATAGGAGTCCATCCACAATTGAGTCTATCATTGAGACACTTTTCTATGTTTTTTTTTATTTTTTTAAAAAAATACTACTATACACTTAAACGTGACCATGAGTACTAAAGTATCAACAAATATAGCCAAATGCAAATAAAATAATAATAATAATAAATAAAATAATAAAAATAAAATAAAAATAGAAAATTTAGATCTAATTCGTGGAGTATGCAATTGACACCCTACATCGCTAATAGGAGTCAATTAACAATAGGGTTTACCATTTATACATTTTGCTATGTTTGCATTTTTTAAAAAAAGTATTGATATACACTTAATTATTAACTCTAAAAATGCTACCTATTACAATTACTTTAAGAGAATATATCAAAATAATAAAATAATATACATTGATAGTTGAGAAATGATATTGTTTGGGTGAGATTTACATATATTAATCAATAATTTTTGTTTATATCATTCTCAGAGGAGAATGATGTGTAAGTTAGCTTTGGATTTTATGTGTTTCTTTTCGTTCATTTAAGCTTTGGTATGATTTAAAATATTCCCATCCATATTTTCTATCGATTTGAAGCCAATATCATGCATAATGGTATCCTTTTCAATGAGGTCAATATTTTCTAATGAAGGGTGTACAAATAAAATGAAATAAATGACAAGTTAGCTAACAAAATTTTTAACCGGATTAAATTTATACCATTTCTAGAGTATGTGGACCAAATAGAAACTAATGAAAATGTAGGGGTTAAATTGATACATTTTATGATAGTGTAGAGACCAAAAAGAATTCTTAACCTTTTGGCTCTGTTTATATTTTATGTTGTGTTTTATAGTTCTTATTATATAACTTCCTACCAACAACTCCCACATGCACCTGAGTTATCCTACATTGCATACTATCTAAACTTGCGGACTTGTCTATGTTTGCATCTTAATATGCATCCTCAATCTTTTCTCTAAAAAGGCTTTCTGGAGACACGAGTTCACTACATGGTCATCACACTCTCTCCTATATGTTCCTCAAGTTGTATTTTTATAGATCACTAGTCTATATATAGACATTATTATCTAGTACACTTCTATCTCTTTCATGTAGCAAATAATAAAAATAAAAGCATGTGAAAACTTTAGATTTCCTTAACTATTCTTGTTTTGGATTTAATTTTAGGTTATATGAAGGTGAAAATTAAAAAATAAAAATAAAAGCAATTAACGGAATATATCAAAGAAACTAGGCCTGATCTTCTGGCAAAAACATCGGGAGTAAGCATGTCTCCCAACGAACTAAACAGCATCGAGATATTGAAAGAGAAAATCTAGTTGGTGTAGCAAACTCTCGATGACGTTGGCACCATCGCGAGAGGTGTAACAACCGCCGATGAAATTTGATCCCGTCGGGAGATAGGTATATACACCGTCAGGTGTTAGGATAAACTCTCAACACGTATGCGTCGCACGTCGAGAGAATGACTCTCGATGCCTATTTCCCAACTAATCTCCGATAAGCTATTATTCGTCAGAAGATCTATTTCCTGATGTAGTTTAAGCTATATCCAAGCGATGTTATACATCAGAAAAATACTATATTCTTGTAGTGATGTGAGTCAGCACTTAAGACTTCATTTACTCATTTTCCAACAAATTTCTTCTATCCTCAGCCATGCAGTTGAATGTTCTTCATTTCAAAGAGAGAGGTTCGAGAATGGTCTACAAGAGGAAATTCGAACCTATGTCATAGTAAGTGCAAAATGGAAATATTTCTCAAAACTGGTAGATGCAGCTAAAAGAATGGAGAAAAGTTTGTTGGGAAGAAGATAAAGGAAAAACAAAAAGGGATATTCGTGTGGGAAATTTCTCGAACACACCACATGAACAGCTAAATAGAAGATTTACACCTAGAGTCATGAGTGGAGGAAGTTTCAAATTAAGGCGTGATTTAGGAATACAAGCAGGAAGAGAAAACTAAAGGTTAGAAGGCTCTATCTGTCCTATAGTTTTGTCTGGGCAGCCAAGTAAGACACAACCTAGAGAATCAATAGCAAGTGTAGATGTGCAACCTTATCGTTCATCTTGTCACAAGCATCACTAGGGTTCGTGTTTGAAGGGAACCAATGTATGTTATAACTATAGATAACTTGGTTATATAGGAAAAAGTGTCTACAGTTGTTACATGGAGGTATTATGCAAAAGAGTAATTTGTTGTCTGGAAGTTCATTGTATAGAATATTTATGGGTTGAATTCTTGTGTGTGGTGTTATTTTCTTGACTATGTGGGTTTGTTAGTACTAGTGGCATAGTTGTATGGTTTGATATCTTGAGTTATCCAAAAATGGATTAATTCTTGAAATACCTTAAAGGAGTGGCAGAAGAATCCTTTTAGGTACTATGTTCTTGCTGAAGAAGGTAGGTAAGTATTATAGCAACATAGCATAGTTATTGAGTTATGTGCAAGAAACTATAGTTAATAAGATTGATTATTTATGTAAGAAAATCCTAGATGTTCGCCTAAGTTGTCTAACATGGTACATAGGACAGTAATGACGTTTCCAACATCGTACAAGTTGGTTTTGGAAGAGTTGAAAAGAGAGTTGAGGATCCAACTACAGGAAACAGTGGATAAGAGTTACTTCTGAATGGTGTATTCCATGTGATGCATTAGTCCATATTTAGGTTTATTAAGGGAAATCGGTTGGTCTTGAGCTGGTACAGACTACTTTAATAATCTTAAAATTATTGTAGAGGACTAAAGACAACTCAAGATTGACAAAAGAGTTATGTAGACGATTCGAGGAAGGATTGAAGAAAGAAATACGTACCCTTGTAACAACCAATGCTAAGTGGAATGTGTTTTCTAAACTAGTGGAAGTTGCTATGAGGATGGAAATGAGTGTGGTGGAAGAAAACAAAGAAGGAATAGTATACAGTGGTAGTGGATCTAAAACTCCAAGTCTATTTGTTGAACATATAAGAGTGAAAGGAGTAAAAGATTTGCACCTAGAGTATCTAATAGAGGATCTTTTAAATCCAAGAATGGAGGTACATTGGGTTCCAAGTTGAGTTCGAGTAAAGAAATTTAAGGAATAGAGGGAAATTTTCGTACTGAGAAACCTAAGGAATCTATTGCTAGTGTTAGAGGGAGACCTTTGTGTTTAGTATGTAATAGGTATCATTTGGGATAGTATTCTAGCAAAACTCATACATGCTATAGATGTAGACAACCTAATAACCTGAAAAGAAAATGTCTGCATTTGACGTAAAAAAGATAAGGATGTATAAGCAATGCTTGTAAACACCGGTGATGAAGGGTACCAGTCAAGTTGTAGGTGTTGAAGTTATAAATAGGTTTAAGGTATATGTTAATAGTTGTGGAATGGTCGGTAAGTAATGTATGAGATATATAAATAATTTATTAACCAGCAACTTTAAATCTTGTGGCTTTGTTATTGTGATTTTTTTATTTATTTAATGTTTTAAGTCTGGACCACATTCCCTGAATTTTGAGGATGAAATTCCCAAAAAGGGATAGTAATTTGTAAGCCGTAGAAACCCTTCATTATTCTTCCAAAGTTCAATATTGATTAATCTAATGTTAATAACATACTTGGTACACAGTAAATGGTGTACTGTGTACCGTACTGTGTACCAAGTAGTTTGTAACATTAATCTAATATTTTAAATGTTAGTTCAATTGTAATCGGTTAAAAAGTGGAAAAATAGGCTAAGAAAAGGGAAAGTTTGTTGATAGTAAAAGGAAAGAAAAACGGAAGGCAGAAGGGAACTCAAGTAGAAATTTGTTGAACTACCCGAGAGGAAATTTAGAAGTGGGGAAAAATTATGAAGTTCTTTGAAGGAAAATTTGAGAAATTACTTGGTTTAATTTACTAAATTTAAAGGAGAAATCTTTTGTTTTTTTTTAAAAAAAAATCAAGTATATAGGGAAGGAAAATGGAGTAGGTCACATGCTGAAGTAGCTGCTGACATGAATTAATTTGCTAAAGAAAAGGTTGGTCCGCAGGGTAGATAAGATGAGGTAAAATCGGTCGATGGAAGCATTTTCTTCAGAAAAATTGTTCGCCCGTAATTTTGATTCTAAATGTGCTTATGATGATGAATGTAAATGGCGATGAAGGATTATGATGAGTAAAGATGGATGAATGAGTGATCTATCTCTTGGTATGAAAATAAGGCGTGCATCGATGATAGATGTGTGCACACCTTGTTAGTGCGTACAAGTTCTCTTAAGTTAGACCCAAGTATAAATCTCCTAAGTTTCCTAGTAAGTCTAGGGTTGAACGTAGGGACTCTAGAATGTACTAATGCAGGGTTTATTTTCGGATCAAATGCAGAGTTTTCCTAATTAATTGAGAGGCATTAGTATTTTACACTAAACTAATGGCACGCATGCAAAAAGAAATAGAAATTCAAAGGGAAAAAGGGATTCGTGGATGAATGGCTTTAAATGTAAATGGTATGCGTTGATAACTTGTTAAGAATAGCAAGCCAATATGCACAATGACAGCGGGATGAGGATGTTGGAGATGTTTTTTTTTACAGTCTAAGTGTATGTGTAGTGCATTGGAAATTATGTTCTTTAGTTCATGCTATGTCCAACATCTCTCGATGCAAATGCCATACATAATCATATCTCTAAGGTGCATGTGTTAGTTACAAGGAACAGATGAAAGACATGAGCAATTCTATCTCTAAAATTACTTTACGTGCTGACTTGATGCGTTCAATGGTTAAAATATTCTCTCGAGTGACTTAACTACTTTTTCACTTTAATCAACTGATCAGGAAGACTTAGGCAAAAAATTTCATGCTCTTATCAATCTAGAAAGTTCACAAACACAAACAACTTTGAAAGTAAACAGATGGAGAAATAATGAATATGATCGAAAATAAGATTGATTTAAAGATAATAAATGTTGATATAACAATCTCAGTTCAATGAAATAGAATGGTAAATGGAAATGTAAGATAAAAAGGAAGAAGTCAAGCCGCAAAGGTCAATCTCTTGTCCTCTTTGGCTTGTTTTTAATGCTTGTTATGTCCAACTAGATGGAGGAGTCGAAGAAGATATCTCTCTCGAGCTTCTATCCGGCATCACCTCTTTATCAACGGTGGAATGGTGGTCATCCTCCTACTTCTTGCTTGCAGACGACAAAGTGATTCTAAATACTGGCTTCTTGTAAAAATTCTAACTGTCTAATCTCTTAACTCTGCAGGTTGCTTCCCCTCTTATAGGCAATCTCTCATGCATTAATTTCTGATTCCTCTGTTAAAGTGCATTAGCCCTAAACCTCACGCCATATACACCACCCGCTGCTGCCGCAATGCTCTCAATGCCGCCGCCAAGGCTTTAGCCCTAAACCTCAAGGCCCACAATGGCACCACATCCCTATTTCTTTCTCAACAGCAGTGGGACAACTGCACAGGCCCCTTCTCCAGGCAGCCCTCCGTCTCCCTGATGGGCTGCGGCCTCCAGAATATGTACACCACCGGCAGCCGCTGCTCCACGCTCCTGTTCTTGCCAACGCTTCTGCAGAGCAAGGTACGAGGCGGCGGTGCAGAACTGCTCTGGGTTTGCAGCGGCGGAATTTGATGGGTTTTGTGGTGGGTGTTTGGCGGCGGTGGCAGAGTTAAAAAGAGCAATGATGGATGATTTACAGGTTCAGAGTGATGATCAAAATGAGAATAGTGCTTGTGGATTTGCTGCTGTTGTCGCTGTTGCCGCTGGTAGGATTGGGAATCGCTCTGATTTTGATGCCATCTTCCAATGCTTGCCGGCTTTGGACATTTTGAGTAAGTTGTCAAAAAAAATTTCTTCATATTTTACTTAAAATTTAGGGTAATCCAACACTTTGCAGGATAATAATTATGGGTAATTACAATGGATAATATTTTTAAAGATAATAACAAAGTGTATAATATTATTTTTAAAAAATTGTAAAGATAGTAAAGTTTTGATAGATTTATATTGTTGATAGATTCTTACTAGCGATATGGTCTATCAGTGATAGACTTCTACCAACGATATGGTATATCACTAATAGACTATCTAAATTTTGTCATATTTATAATCTTTTTTATATTATAATATATTTGTTAATACTCTAGGCTTAATTGCTAGGGTGTCTAGGGCAAGGTCACATTTTTCAAATATATGGAGTTGTAAATTTTTTAGGCCCACGATGTAAAGAGTTAAATATTGATGCCTTGTAGTTATGGGCTCACGAACTTATTGACACGTGGATAGAAGTGGATTTCACAATTCCACACTTCCCAAAACCTTAACCCAAACACCCATTAAGTGTAAAACAAATTTTTCAAAGAATTTGCGCATAACAAAATTAATTATTGATAGACTTCTACTAGCGATATAATCTATTATTGATAGACGTCACCCTGAGAGCTAGATCTTAATTTTGCTATATTTGTAAATTCTTTTGTTGGGTCATATCGGCTAATACTTTGGCCTGTTACTATATTTGCAACTACCAAATTTAACAATTGTTTTAGTTCGAAAAAAAAATTAAATTATAAATTTTGTCCTCATAGTTTGATGAAAGAATTTAGTCTCTATGCTTTATATTTAGAAATTAGTCTATATAGTTTTGATAAAACTCTCATAATCATCCAAATTATTTGAATTTTGTCGTATCATAAAAATTATTCATGAGGTTTTATCAAATTATTAAAACTAAATTCTAAATTTCTTCAAATGAGAGGGACAACAAAAACTATTATTATTATAATAAATAATGGTCTTATTAATTTGGTTAAATTTTAATTTTCTTCACATTTTGGTATCCACAAGGAATGGTTTAAAATACTTCTCTTCTATAGATTTAGAGCTTTTTTTTTTTTTTTTTTGTGAAAAGGATCTGTAAGATTTGAAGGCTTCTAATCCCGTTTCTTCTTTGTTTGGCTCTAGTATCAGGTTCCGGCTACTTGAAAATCAAAGGTATGATTGGAATTTGCATTATTATGTATGGATTCTTTCTTCCCATAAATATACATGTTCGATATAATCAAAAGATTAAATTTACATAAATTTAAGTTCAACACTACAAACTAAATTTCTCTAGAAATCTCTCGTGAAACTAATTAACAATTAGTAGCATTAGTGAAATAGAAAATGCTACCTTATTATCATGAGAATAAAATGTGTTTAGTAACATTGTCGAGGAGATGTTGACAAAACCATAAATGACAATTTAAAATTTTAAAATGCTCGGTCAAATGGCCTAAATTATAACACCTAAATTGAAATTAGACTAATTCAAACTATAAAATTTGAATTGAGACTCAATTAAGAACATAACCTTATTAACCAACAATGAAGAAATGAACATGAAAAGATGAGACATTCATTTCAAGTCCTTTAAAGCCCGTCATAATTGCATTTTTCTACCCCTTCAAATAATTTCCTACGAATCTAAAAACATGACAGGTTCAGTAGCGAAAGTCATAGTGGCCGCCATAGTGGTGGTGGTGGTTTTGCTACTCATCGTCCTCCTAGTAAAGAACGCTAGCAAGAGGAAGAGGAAGACCAAACCATCTCCCTCGAACGACACGTCAATGTGGTCAGGACTGTATCAGTTCGCGAAGGAAGAGATCGACAGGGCGCTTGACTTCGGGAGCGAGAGGACGAGCCTAGGGAGGGGCAGCGCTGGGCAGGTGTACAAGGGGATACTGCCAAGCGGGCAGCAAGTCGCCATTAAAAAGATATTTCAGAGCAACACGTCGGACTCGTTCCTTAGAGAAATTGACGGGTTGTCTAGGGTTCGGCATCCACATTTGGTGTCCCTGTTGGGATGCTGCATTGAGAATGGGGAGCAGTATCTTGTGTATGAGTATTGTGAACAAGGCAACCTGGCTCAGCATCTCTTGAGTAAATATTCTTCTCATCTCCTCTTTAATTACTTGCCTTTTTTTTTCACCAATGGTTAATGTTTACCTCAAACTTTCAATTTGAAAGGTAAAAAAATAGGAGATAACGCAATTTGTTAGCAACATGTTTTCTTTTGTATTTTTTCTTGTTTTCAAAATTTAGTTTGGTTTTTTAAAACCATCATTAAAAGAAATATAACTAATAAGATTGTCGAATGAGACATGAGAAATTTTAGATTTTTTTTTTCATGTTCAAAGTTATAAACAAAGGTAGTAAACTTTTAATTATCTAAACATAGAGTTACATTTGAGAAAATTAAAGTTGAGAGTAAAATTGATTAATGATACCAAGTTGAAGGGTAAAATTTGATTTTTTTTTTTCTCACTAATTGGGTTTTTACGTAAGAAAATTACAATTAACGCCACATTTACTCCTCAGAAAACGTAATCAATCAATCATAATATGAAAAGTAGAACCCATTTAAATAAGTTTATATAAAACTAGTTAAAAATATTTTGTGAATTATGAAATAAATCATCATAATATTTTAGGAATACTATTCGGATGTTTTCAGGAAAAGACACAGTACTAACATGGAATTCAAGAGTACGGATTTTGAGAAATTGTGCTCTTGCACTGAGGTATCTCCATCAACGTGTAGATGGCTGCATTGTCCATAGAGATATTAAGGTAACATCTTAGTCTCATGCTAATTTCCTTATTTTTAAAATTTAATAAAAAAGTAACATAACAATAATAAAATTAGAAATTTAAAATTCGTTTTCGTAATCATTTAGATTCTGTTTGGTCACTGTTTGATTTTTAACAAATGTACTTCTTTTCTATCAAATTTCTTTTTCATCTTTCATATATATGTATAGTTGTGAAAAACTATTTTTTTCTTTTTTTTTTTTTTTCCAAAACTTAGATTGAGTTTTGAAAAAATTGATCTAACACTATAAAATTAAATTTACTTTTGCTCTTAAGCTTAAACTTTTAGGTCAATTGATGATTTAAGATAGTATCAGAGTAGATTGCACTTGTTGGGTTTTCTTCATATTTCAAGTCCATAAGTATTGAGGGACGTGTTAAATGATATGATATATTAAATTTGCTTTCACACATAAGCTTGGGTGAATCGGTGATTTAGGAAGAAAGAAATCTCGAGAAGGAAGATGTGTTCTTAGGCTTAATGTAATAGCAACAATTTCTAACACTACAAGAATTCCGCACTTTAATGTCGGTTTTAAACCGACATTAAAGGGCTTTAATGTTGGTTAACAACCGACATTAAAGATAGTATTATTAAAGTCCTTTAATGTCAGTTGTCTTAATGTCGGTTTTAAACCGACATTAAAGGGCTTTAATAACACTATCTTCAATGTCGGCTGCAATCGACATTAAAGCCCTTTAATAAAATTTGCAACCGACATTATACATTCGAGACCACTATTTTCAACCGACATTGAAACCCAAAATTGTTGTAGTGTGAATAAACTACATGTAAGTTTAAGTTAATGGTACATTTACCATTTTTTTTTTTTTTTTGTTTATTTTGATAGTTAACCAACATACTTTTGAATGAGAAAATGGAGCCAAAACTATCAGATTTTGGGTTGGCAAGGATGTTGGGAATGGATGAGACAAAAGCATTCACAGATGTTAGAGGAACCATTGGTTATATGGATCCTGAATACATGAGCAATGCCAAACTCACTTGTGCAAGTGATATTTATAGTTTTGGCATTGTGGCTCTTCAGCTTTTATCTGGTCAAAAGGTCATTGATTTGGATCTTGATGCTAGAGATCAATTAACAAGAAAGGTTAGTTTTCAATAATCTCACCATTTTCATATCCTTCATTTCCCTCTACTTATCATATTCTTGTTTTCTTTTTATTCTTTTTTCTCATCTTAATTCACAATTAAATTTAGTTTAGTTGAGACCATGTTTACATACTCAAATAAATATTTAGTAAAAGTGTCATTCTTAAATATTTTTAGTCATGAATATTGATCTCTTATCTTATTATGAAGTCGAATTATTTTTTTTCAACAATATGTGAGGTGGGAGAATCGAATCTCTAAGACATCATGCCGGTTGAACTATACTTATTTTGAGAAAAAACAAAATAAAACAAAAAGAAAAGAGTTAACTATTTAATTATAGATATCAAGGTAAATATAGATATTGATATGAAATAAAAATAGTTAGATGTATGTTAGATTGCACTTATTTGTTTATTTAATTTATTGTCGAACCAAAGTTGGTGCTACGACGAACTCTTGCGTATAGCCTAAAATTCACATAAATATCTATAGTTCGTATGAAAAAATTGTTAGATTTGGCTAATTTATATTTACCAATAATTAGTGAAGATATATTTTTGATGTGTAGTAATCAAATCAATAAACTTTAGGGGATTGAAGATTGAATATTTATTATATGGTATGATTTCAGGCAAAAGATGTAAACATGGGGTTAAGAGCATTGAGTGATTTGAAGATCCGAGATTAAAAGGAAACGTAAATAAAGCAGATTTTGAATCCATTTTACAAGTTGCTGTTCTTTGTGTGGCAAAATCAAGTAAAGGAAGACCCACAATAGACATTGTCTTTGAGGAATTGGACAAAGCTTGGCAAAATACAGTCGCTAACGAGGTTAGTAATTAATCATTTTACTTACCATTTTTATTTTCACTAATACTAGTTAGGTTAAATTCTTAATTGGGTCCCTACGGAAAAAAAACTCGTCTATTTTTTTTTTTTTTTAATAATCGCAATGGGTAATACTTCTTAATTAAGTGTATTGCAACGTTTTTAAAGAATTGTAAAAATCAAAATTTATTAGTGATAGACGGTTAGAATATTGTATCAATTTGTACTCCTAAACTTTGGGTTTTGTATCAATTTGTACCCCTGAATTTTGGGTATTGTATCAATTTAAACCCTAACCTAATAGTTGTATCAATTTAAACTTTGAACTTTTGGAATTGTATCAATTTAAACCCTAAACTAATAATTGTTGAATTCAAACTCTGAACTTTTATAAGTGCATCAATTTAAACCGTGGACTTTTATAATTTTATCAACTTAAACTCTTTATTATGTTTTATTTGGATACATTTACAAATGTTCGAGATTAAATTGATATCTTTATGAAAGTTTAGAATTTTGATTCATATATTTATGAAAGTTTAAGGTTTAATTGATATAATTATTAAATTGGGTATAAATTGATACAAATCTCAAAGTTCGGAGTTTAAATTGATACACCTCCAAAGTTTAAGGTTTAAATTGATATAATTCTTAGCTTAAGGTTTAAATTAAATTGATAATTGCCCTTTTTTATATGTATAAAATTTTTTGTATTGTATTATAACTACTAATAATTTAGATATGGTCACTATATTTGCAATTGTTGTTTGTGTTATTAAAATATGGTTCCATAAAATAGAAATTACTTTGGCATGGAGTGCTCAAACTCCCCCGGATTGAAATTCTATACAAGGGTCAAAAGGTCTTATTTTTTTCAACTGATATGTTCATGTGTATTTATGCGTTAATGAATTAGTATTTAAATGATACAAAAATTCGGTTGAAAATTGTAAGTGAAAAAAACGTACAGAGATCAAAGTAGGATTTAAATTAAAGTTATTTTAGTTCGTACATGATTCCTTTTTCTAATAATTGTTATTAAGTTAAAATATTATTTTTGTTGTTGTACTTTCTAATTCATTCCATTTTATCCATGTACTATCAATCTTTAGATTTTTATCTTATACCTTCAATAAATCTTAAATTTAATCTATCAAAACCAGATATTCTTTATTAAAATGGATGAAATAGTTATCACAATAATTTTCTGACGATATAAGATGAATATATTTTCATAATTTATAAATGTTAATAGGTACCAACTTTAAAACACCGATGAAACTATACAACTTATTGAAGGCATTACAAAGAGTAGAGACAAATCAAACAAAATAAACACCAATATGGTCATGATTGATAAATTAAGGATGTGTCTGATTTAATTTTCAAGTATTTAATTTTAAAAATAAGTCATTTTAGAAAATATTAAAATGTTCGACAACTCTTTAAAACAGTTATTGAAACACTTTCAAAATATATTTTATACTCTTTTTATCAAGAGTTTAAATAAAGAAAAATTTTATACTCTATTAACGTCTATCAATGATATAAATTGATAGAAGTCTATAGCTGATAGAGGTTGATAAAAATCTATCAGTGTCTATCAGTGATAGAAACTGATAATCTAAAATGATTAAATTTTGTTATTTTATGTAAATAGTTTTCCCTATTTTTCTATTTGTGAAAATTCCCGGTAAATAAAATATTTTTTTTAAAAAAATACTTTTTCTCTAATCAATCCAAACCGGTGGTATAAGATTCGAAAAGAAAGATTAATTTATAAGTCATCAACCAAACAAAATATCCAACATGGCTTCCATAGTTAAACTATTTATTTACCTCAAAATCTTTTGAACTAAGAAACAAATGAAATTAAACAATGACATTATTGGTACCATCACTAATTGTTGTTATATTTACATTTGGAGGGCAGAGGGCACAGCAAGAGATGAACTCACCAGCAACCTCATTGTCCAAGCCATGGGAGGCTGTTCCAGTGTGACATATATATCAATATTATCAATGTTGAAATCATAGAGTTAAAGGAAAAAAGTAGGATAAAGTTTGTCCACAAATTGCTCCTTTTGATAAAAATAGATTTTGGGATACAACACTTTTATGCTAAGGAAAACAATGTACATATACTATTAATCATATGTATGCATATACAATATAATCTTTACCTTTATATCTATATCGAACAAAAGATTGGAGATGTAGGTTGGGCAGTTGTTTTTGCAAGAGAGGTTCTTATAGAATTTTTTTAGGGTAATTGCAATTGGTAGCATTTTTAAGAATAATAACCGAGTGTATAACATCATTTAAAAAAATTGCAAATTTAGACAAATCTATCCGCGATGGACTTCTATCGTTGATAGACCCTCAAATCTATCCGGATAGACTTCTATCATTGATAGACCCTCAAGTCTATCAACGATAGACTTCTATCGTTGATAGACTCTTCCGAATGATATGGTCTATCACTGATAGACTCCTACCAATTATATGGTCGACATTGATAGACTATTTAAATTTTGTCATATTTGCAAATTTTTTTACATCATATTATATCTACTAATACTTTTGATCTAATGTCTATATTTGCAACTGTCTCGTTTTTTTATATATCTAATTGAATTTATGACAAAACATTAAAATCTCCTCAATGAACAAATACATATGCGTTTTATACTTAATTTGATGAAGAAAAACATCTCAAATTTACTAATCTCATTTAAAGGTTAAACATCTATAATAACTAGTAGTTAATATTAAAATTTCACAACAAAATCTTTCTACAAAATAGAAACTTCATTGGTGTTGGGATAAATTGAAATCAAAATCTTCATGAGTATAATAAATTAGTTTTTCCTAATCAAAACTAGATAGTAGTTGATATTTGAAGACCATATATCTTCGTGAAAGTAACAATAATATAGTTTCCACTAAACAATTTTAGCTTTAGATGTCAATTTTAAACCAATATCGCATATGCAGACGGAGAGATATTGATTATAATCTCAATTAGTGGAGAGGCTTTTATAAAGAGTTTGAGTTTCAAATCAATGTGTAAGATTCGAGGAAGGCTATGATTAGAAACATACTTTGTGTATTGATTATATGCCTCACTTGGATAGGAAAAAAGGTCACCTTTAAGAGTAATGACGGGGTGTACATGAATTGGATTGGGTTGAAGATGTTTTTTTGGATTAGCTTGAAAATTCGAGTTGGTTAGATTGACAACACAAAGAACCTAAATAAAGTCTCTAATTCAACCCAATCCAACCCTTAAAATTTGGATTGGGTTAGGTTAGGTTGTTAGGTTATAACTTGTTTTTTTCTTTTTAATTAAAAAAATGTAAATTTATATACAACACATAACTAATAACTAAAATCTTATAAAATTCAAATGCTAAATACCAAATATATAAGATATTTATTGGAAACTTCAAATAAAGACAAATATCATAACAATTTTAAAAGAAAAATATTTAAAAATCATAAATTAATTAATACAAAATAATCAAACTTTAAACAAACAAAAATATATATAGTATATTTTATTTATATATATATAATTCGGGTTGGGTTGGGTCAAGTCAAATTTTTTTTTAGTCAATCCACGATCAAATCCAACCCAACAAAAATAGAAAAGATTCAACCCCACCCAACCCAAAAACAAAACTAATCCAACTCAACCGTTATATTTTGGGTTGGATAGTCTGAATTGTTCGAGCTATCGGATTATTTACACCTTAATAATGACCTTAGTTGAGGTAAGTGTGTGGAAAGAAAAGTACTAAAATAAAAGTTTAGTTGTGTTGGAAGACAAGGTGAGATTATTATGTCAAGACTACAAGTCTACAAATATGGTCTGGTTTCGTAATACGTGAGTTTTGTGTTTTCAAGTCGTTGAATTTTTGT
>NW_028325716.1:0-13129 GCF_027475165.1 Benincasa hispida
GGTATTCCTATTCCTGATGATAGTAACATTTGTGTTGATAATGACGTTTGTGTTGAAGATGATGTGAGTAAAGATAGAGAAAATGGTGATAGTACCGAAAATTGTACCAAGGACACCTTATGCGACGAGGGTGTAGGTACAAGTGATGACAGTTTTGAAAAACCTATTCCAATGGATAGTACACTTAAAGGTGAAAGAGATCACTTAGAAGGTAAGACTCATGAGCAAAAGGTTGAATGTGGTGGAGAATGGGAAGAAAAGCCATGATGCCTCTCTTGATCATCCCATTGCCTTGAGAAAAGGTACGAGATCTTGCACGAAGTATCCACTGCAAAGTTACCTATCTTACAGTAACCTATCTTCCGAATTCAAGGCCCTTACCACGAGCCTGGACACAGTTACGATACCAAACAGTATCCATGCAGCGATGGAGATTTCTGAATGGAAAACTGCAGTTATGGAGGAAATGGGGGCTCTTGAGAAAAATAACACTTGAGACCGGGTTATTCTTCCAAGGGGATACAAGGCAGTTGGGTCCAAATGGGTGTTTACCATTAAATACAAACCTGATGGAACGATTGACAAGTACAAGACAAGATTAGTTGTTAGAGGCTTTACTTAGACCTTCGAAATAGATTATTCCAAGACTTTCTCCCTAATGGCAAAGTTAAATACTGTTCATGTCCTTTTTTCAGTTGCATTTAACAAAGATTGGCCTCTCCACTAGTTTGATGTGAAGAATGCCTTTCTTAATGGAGAATTAGAAGAAGAAGTCTACATGAGTCCTCCCCCGGGGTTCGAGAAACAGTTTAATCACCGAGTTTGTAAACTGAGAAAGTCCTTGTATGGATTGAAACAGTCTCCAAGGGCCTAGTTTGGCAAATTCATTACCTTCGTAAAATCACAAGGGTACAGTCAGGGACATTCTGATCACACCCTCTTTACGAAAAGGTTAGTATCAGGGAATATTGCAGTTCTTATTGTGTATGTAGATAACATTGTCATATCAGGTGATGATGGTTCAGAAATCGACAGGCTAGAGAAGAAAATGGCTAAGGAATTTGAGATTAAAGACCTTGGAAAATTGAGGTACTTTCTCGGAATGGAAGTGACTCAGTCAAAAGAAGGGATTTCAGTTTCTCAACGAAAATACACTCTCGACTTACTTAAAGAGACAAGTATGACAAGTTGTAAACTAGTTGATACCCCTGTGGAAGTTAATGCTAAACTCAGTAACTTGAATAACAGTGTTCCCGTCAACAAGGAAAGTTATCAACAGCTTGTTGGTGATCTACCTTTCTCATACTAGACAAGACATATCTTATGCTATCAGTGTAGTCAATCAGTTTATGCAAACTCCTTACGAAGAACGCATGAAAGCAATGGAGCGCATCCTGAGATATTTGAAAACCTCTCCTGGTAAGGGGTTGATGTTCAGGAAATCTGACAAACGATGCATCGAGGAGTACACGAATGCTGATTGGGCAAGTTCTGTGATAGACAGAAAGTCGACATCTAGGTATTGTACCTTCTTGTGGGGTAACCTCATTACTTGGAGGAGTAAGAAACAAGGAGTTGTTGCCAGATGCAATGCCGAGGCGGAATACAGGGCCATGAGTCTTGGGATATGTGAAGAAATTTGGTTGAAAAAGGTCCTAACTGATCTCTATCAAGATAGTGATCTTCCGATGAAACTCTATTTTGATAATAAAGTCGCAATAAGCATCACAAATAATCTGATGCAGCATGACAAAACAAAGCATGTGGAGATTGATAGACATTTCATCAAAGAGAGACTTGACAATGATAACGTCTGTATCCCCTACATTCCTTCCAGTCAACAAAAAGCAGATATTCTCACATAAGGGCTTCCCAAACAGAACTTTGACTCTTGTGTTGGACAAGTTGGGCCTTGTTGATATCTACGCCCCAACTTGAGGGGAGTGTTGAAGGTAGGGTTTGTACCCTAGGGGTATTTTTTGTCTTTTTACAATACTCTAGGGTTTCCTACTTTTCTATTTATACGTGCAGTCTCCTTGTATCCTGTGTATCAATTCTAGTAAGAAAATTCTATATCGTGGTTTTTTTCTTCCTGTACTAGGGTTTTCCACGTAAATCTGTGTGTCCTTTTTCTCTCATCTCTTTCTTTTTCATCAGTTACATGGTCCTCATTAACCACAACACCAACTCATGGTAATTAGGATGCATCTTATAATAAATATCGAGGTAGGTTAATGAAGAAAAACTGTTCCTCAAGTAAATAGTTCTCACGATGCCATACAATATGAAATACAACTTACCATTGTTGTCTAACTTAGCAAGATCACTGCCACAACAAAGAAACAAGGAAATATCTCATGTTTTCAAAAGCCCAAGGAAACATAATGTCTAGAATGACTACAATCACAAACAATCAAGCAATGTCCTCGACATTGGAGCCCAACTCGCAGCATGATTCTTAAGTTCTATTCTAAATGAATACCTTGACCTTGGTCTTTAAAACCATGAATTGTACACGCACAAAGCCAAGGTCGTCCTGTCCGAGTTGCTTTTGCACCACCTTTTATTTCACCATTATGTTGTTTCAAACTGTACAAGAATACAAATTTATGACATTAAGTAATATTTGAATACCTCTTATACATAAAGAACATCTAAAAGTTGCAAAGTGCAAATTTCTTTGGCAATGGAATTCACTAGAGGATAGGATCTGGAGGGGGAAAAAAAGCATTTGAAGCATATCTCTTAATAAGAACCATGAAACATCTTGAACAAAATATCTAACTTTCAGAAATGATTACTGATTTCCAGTCAGAAGCATATTTACACTTACTGAAACATCTCTTCCCTCGACCTCCACTATCCTCTCATAACATTACTTCTAAAATACACAACAATGTGAATATCATCCCAAGACTTTCCCTAACTTACAAAGTATACTGAAAATCAATACCTCAACTGATTAATCGAGAGTTCAACAACTAAGGCCCAAGTTTTTTTTTTCAATGAACAACCCCATCTTCACACCGTTAGAATATTTAATCAATTTTATTGTGATAATCAAAATGTGGACAACATATTGGTATACTTATATTATTTGGCTATTTAAATGGGCTAATTAAAATAGCCTATAATTAAATAGGCTCATAAACTATTATGGAGTATGGAGTTTTATTAAGTGGATACCCAATAACTCTTACTGGATTAATAGGGTCCAGTGAAAGGTTTATAAATAGGATGAAAGGATTATGGTCTCCAATATGCTAAACATATTCAATTCTCTTGCTTCCCATTTCATATAAAGAATTTAGAACTCTTGTGTGTTTAGTTGAGGAGGATCTTACTTTGAACGTTGAATTGTTGTTCTAGGTTTGATCGTTTATATTCTTAATTCTAACAATTCAATATGCATGAATATGGTATTCTTGTTTTAGTTTAATATCATTATTTCATACATGCACCAATCGAAACTTTACAAGGTTATATCCATAACAAACGACACAATTTGAGCATGTTTCTTCAAAGAAATTGACTATTTCACCTAGTTACGAGCAGTGTAGTGTATAGTATTGACAAAATATTAAAACCACCATAATCCACCAATGTAAGCTCAAGCTTTTTGATTGGTGATAAAAAATGATATAGTGTTATGTCATTTCCTCTCCACTTAAAATTGATAACCATTCTTTAGAGAAGGTTATATCCATAACAAACGACACAATTTGAGCATGTTTCTTCAAAGAAATTGCACTATCTCACCTAGTTACGAGCTGTGTAGTGTATCGTATTGACAAAATATTAAAACCACCATAATCCACCAATGTAAGCTCGAGCTTTTTGATTGGTGATAAATATAGTGTTATGTCATTTCCTCTCAACTTAACATTGATAACCATTCTTTAGAGCTTGAATCGATGATTTAACAATATCAAGTCAAATAGCTAAGCTTAAAGCACGAAATATCACTTTTTGAGGCTAATCGGATACGACCCAGATAAATTTTCAACATCAAATCATGTAATATGTGGTTCAAAGAAGAAGCGCAAGGGAAGAAATTCGAGATACCGCCGATCGAAGTCGAGGGTGACGCCTACATAGGTTTTGATGGGGGAATTGGAGGAGATGATGAGATACACACACCATTGCTTCGGCTTCGGCTCTGATTTGACGATCAATATTGGATCCTTAGTTGAGGAAGAAGAAGATTTGGAAAGCTGTGAATTTGAATTTGAGGGTTTTTGGGTACGAAATGTTTGAGAGAGAAGTCTCATATTCTTTCTTTGGTTCCTCTTCCTCGGCGCAGGTTCGAAACTGGCCGTTTGGTTGACAGTTGATTTTTCTTTTCATACCAAATTTGGCACATCCTGATTTTTATATTAAAAAAATTACAAATTCTTGTCTATCGTTAAAATTTCAGGATGTTTTGACTTTTTTCGAATTTGAAATCGTGTTCGAAGTGTCATCAATTTACGATGAGAGAGATCCACAATCACGAATAAATCATTTATCGTTGAGTGGTGCTTTGTGATGCAAGTAAAATATTGGTTTTCATTTCATTGAGGAGCACGATGGGAACACGAATATGAAAAAATATAATACAATAATATATTTATATAATAATAAATAAAATAAAATAACTAAAACTATAAAATTGGATGTGAAAATTAATGGAATTTTGAAGTGGATTTCTCATCAATGTGCATTATATTGAGATCCACCAAATGTCACTATTTATAGGCAAAGTGGCAAGTAGAATGTGAACTTACATGGACACCAAACATGAATTATTACAAAGCATATGGATAATATGAAAAATGACACATGGCTTTTAGGACAATAAACATTAAGCATCTATTTTTATGATATTTATAATACTTCCCTGCCCATATATATATATGAAATATGTCTCGTTAAAACCTTATTAAGAAAAATCCAATGGGAAAAAAACCCTAGAAAAGGAAAAAGAATACATATTTCATATAATACATACTCATAAAAGAATACAATATATTTACTTCTCCTCACGAAAACATCACTTAAGATCTCTGACTTGTTACATTCCAACGTTGTGCACCAATTTTTCAAAAGTTGCGGTTGGTAATGCCTTTGTAAATAAGTCTGTCAGGTTATCCTTCGAACAAATTTGTTGTACAGTGATATCGTCATTTTCTTCAAGATCATGAGTGTAGAAAAGCTTTGGCGAAATATGCTTTGTTCTATCTCCTTTAATATATCCTCCTTTGATTTGGGTTATATAAGTTATGTTGTCTTTGTACAATATTGTTGGAATATTTTTATTAGAAGACAAGCCACACGTTTCACGAATGCACTGAGTCATTGACCTTAGCCATACACATTCTCAACTAGCCCCGTGAATTGCAAGAATTTCAACATGCTTTGAGGAAATGGTCGTTATGGTTTGTTTCACCGATCGCCATAATATAGCAGTTTCTCCACATGTGGACAGATAACCTGTTTGAAATCTAGCTTTGTGTGGATCGGATAAATATCCAGAATTTACATAACCAACTAGATCAAAATTTGATTTATTTGAATAAAATAAACCCATATCGATTGTTCCTCGAAGATAACGAAATATATGCTTAATTCCTTCCCAATGTCTTTTTGTTGGAAAAGAATTATTTCTTGCTAATAAATTTACTGAAAATACAATATATGGTCTTGTATTATTAGCAAGATACATAAGTGCACCAATTACACTAAGATGTGATACTTCAAGACCAAGAAGTTCTTCGTTATCTTCTCGAGGTCGAAATATATCTTTCTTTATATCCAATGAATGGACTTCCATTGGAATATTTAATAGATGTGCTTTGTCTATATAAAATCTTTTCAAAATTTTTCCTGTATAAGTTGACTGATGAATAAATATTTCATCTACTAAATGCTCAATTTGCAAACCAAGGCAAAATTTTGTTTTTCTAAGATCTTTCATCTCAAATTCTTTCTTAAGATATTCTATTACTTTTTAATCTTTCTTAAGATATTCTATTACTTTTTAAAGCTCTTTAGGAGTTCCAATTATATTCAAGTCATCAACATATACAGTTATAATAGCAAATCTTGATTGTGATTTCTTTATAAAAACACACGGACATATTGGATTATTTTGATATCCTTCTTTCAATAAATATCCACTCAGGAAATTGTACCACATCCGTCCTGATTGTTTCAATCTATATAGTGATCTTTGTAATTTTATTGAATACAATTCTCAGGAATTTGATGTATATGTTTTAGGCATCTTAAATCCTTATGGGATTCTCATATAAATATCATTATCAAGAGATTCATATAAATATGTTGTGACTACATCCATAATATGCATATCCAGACTTTCATACGTAGTCAGGCCAATTAAATACCTTAGTGTGATTGCATCCACCACTGGAGAATATGTCTTCTCATAATCAATACTATGTTTTTGTGAAAAACCTTGTGCAACTGGTCTTGCTTTGTAACTTGTGACCTCATTATTATTATTTCTTTTTCTCATAAATACCCATTTATATCCACAAGTTTGACACCTTCTAGTGTTCGGACTATTGGTCCAAAAACCTATCGTTTTGAATGTGAGTTTAATTCTGTCTCGGTTGCTTCTTTCCACTGAAGCCAATCTTTTCTATGTCGACATTCTTCAATAGATTTTGGTTCAGGATCCTCATTTTTAGATATAATATCAAGAGCAACATTATACGCAAAAAATGTTGTCAATAACTACATTAGTTTGATTCCATCTTTTTCCTGTCATGACATAGTTTATTGAAATCTCATTATTATCTTTAAGTATTTCACTTTCTTCACTAGTCATGTCGAGGATTTTTTTCATGGGTATTTACATCCTCAACCAAGTCTTTTTTTTAATTATTTTTCGTTTTCGAGGATTTTTATCTTTGGAACCTACTAGTCTACCACGCTTCTAGCATGTTCCAGACTCATTAGCAATAATTTATTGTGTTGGGATATCAATTTTTTATGAAACATTTGCAACTGGTATATATGACTTAGTTACTTTCTTTACATCTATAAATGTATCTGGTAATTGGTTTGCTATATTTTGCAAATGAATTATTTTCAGAACTTCAAATTCACATTGATTTGTACGGGGATCTAAATGAGACAATAACGATGTATTCCATGTAATTTCTTTTTCTAATTTCTTAATTCCTCCCCCTAATGATAGAAAATTTGTCTCATTAAAATGACAATCAACAAATTGTCTAGTAAATATATCACCCATCAGGGGTTCAAGATATTTAATAATTGATGAGGAATCATATCCAACATATATTCCTAACCTTCTTTAAGGACCCCATCTTAGTACATTGTGGTGGATCAATTGGAACATATATTATACACCCAAAAATTCTCAGGTCGGAAATATTTGGCTCATGACCATAAGCTAATTGTAATAGCGAGTACTTATGATAAGCTACTGGTCTAATGCGTACAAGTGACATTGCATGTAAAATAGTATGTCCCCATACAGATGAAGAAATCTTAGCTCTCATAAGTAATGGTCTTACAATTAATTGCAAACGTTTTATGGACGATTATGCTTAAGCATTTTGTGTATGAACATGAGCTGCAGGATGTTCAACACTTATCCCAATTGACATACAATAATTATAAAAAGCTTGGGATGTAAATTCACCAACATTATCAAGACGAATGGTCTTAATTGTATAATTAGAAAATTGTGCTCTTAACTTAATTATTTGAGCAAGTAATCTTGCAAATGCAAGATTTCGAATTGATAATAAGCACACGTGTGACCATCTACCGGATGCATCTATTAATACTATAAAATATCTAAATGCTCCACTTGGTGGGTTAATAGGTCCACATATATCACCATGAATTCGTTATAAATATACAGGTGATTTAATCCCCACTTTAGCTGGTGATAGTCTAATTATCAATTTTCCTTGAGTGTAAGCATCACATGATAATTCATTAGATTGAAGAATCTTCTGGCTCTTCAATGGATGCCCATTTGAATTCTCAATAATTCTCCTCATCATTATAGATCCTAGATGACCCAATCTGTCATGCCAAATTATAAATATATCTGGATTCATGAACTTCAGGTTCATTGTTGCATATGTTTCAATTACTCATATATGAGTATAGTATAATCCATAAGATAAACTAAGCAACTCTTCCAATATACATTTTTCATTTGAGACAATGAATATGATATATAGATATTCCACATTCTTACTATCAGTCTCAATATGATAACCATTGCAACGTATATCTTTAAAACTTAGAAGATTTCTCTTTGATTGACTAGAGAACAATGCATTGTCAATTGCAAGTTTTGTTCCTATAGGCAAAATAATATTTGCTTTTTCAAAACCTTCAATTAGGTTTGCATAACCTAATATTGTATTGACTTGCTTCCAGCAGTGTCAATTTGGAAAATATTTTTACTTGTAAGTATTGTATGTGTAGTTGCACTATTTGCTAGACATAGATTTTCTTTACTCATTTTTTAAACACCCAACATATGAAAATGATCCATGTTTCTTCATTAAAAGAAAATAATTACAATAAGAAAAACAACACTTAAAATATATAAAAGTTACTAAAATAACATGAAGATAGATAAAAGAAAACAACAACATTAAGTCTAGATATTCTCAAAATCAAAAGAAACATTTGATGTTCGACCAACTGTTCCAAATCTTCTCTTGAGAAGATTCAAAGAAGTCCGCCATATCCAAATTTGTCATGTGGGATGGGTCAAATATGTCATTATCCTGGTATGCAAGATTTGCCTCCACATTATTCTCTTTTTCCTTCAGGGAGGTTTGATAGAGGTCAATTAAGTGTTTTGACGTACGACAGGTACATGAGTAATGCCCAGTCATTCCGCATTGGAAACATTTATTTTCAACACTCTTTGAACTTTTATCTTGTGGAGATTTTCCTTTTTTATCATCATTTTATGTGGTTCTTTTGAAATTTAAATGATTAGAACGACCACCACGAAAATAATAATTATTTCTTCATTTACCACGGTCATTGTTGAGAATGTCCTAGAACTCGCAGTTCGTAAATTTCGTGTTAAACATTCTATTTATCAATAAAATATTATTGAGTATCTTATTCAATAAAGTTGATTGATATTGCATTCTATTATGAAATCCAATAAACATATCCATGGCTATAGTATGAATACTTTAACTCTATGTAGTAACATAAACAGGATCAAGTTAATAGTTTATAGCCTAAATGGTCTACAAGTATATGGATGAAATTGGGTATCTCATCCTAGTAACACTATTGGATTTGGCTCATTTTGTATAGGTAACACAAATGATGTGATACACAGATCATTCATGTAGAGACATGTGAGTGGGGGTATCCTATGCAATGAGTTTGTATAAAGATTAGACCACGAAATAGTCACTTTTCTTTATAATGACCGTTTACTGTTAAAACTGACTATTTCATACTAAAGTAACCTAGGATAACTCGATCTTAATCCTAAGCTAGCTATGAACTTCTGTTTATTCAAGATTGTCCTTTGATCTGCATGGGTGAGAGTAGTCCAACAGCACTGCTCAATAAGCCTTCCATTTTGGGGATAAAACCGGATAGATAGCTGGGGACATAGCCTTGCGAGATGGAGTTCACTCCTACCCGTTTTTGGGTTAGCAGATACGTTGTTCTCTTAAGTGCTGAATCTTAGTCTTGAACAACCGGGGCCTCACTCTCTCATAATAGAAAAGGACATAATTCATAAGTGGTATTATGAATCAATTTTTCATTAAAGGGTCAGTAGGAGCTTAAGGAACAAGATGTATTTATAAGGGTAAAACGGTAATTTTGACCCAACTGTAAATACGAACGACTTGTGAATGATCGACTTACTGATTATGGTTAACTTGAAGAGAAATACATCTACTGTTGCTGCCGCGTCACGTATTTCTCAAGAATTAAGTATGTCTTGACGTAGTGGGAGGGTTATTCAGCAACCTAAACGCTATATAGGTTTAACAAAAACTCAAAACATCATACATGTTGATAGTTTAGAGGATCCATTAACCTTTAAAAAGGCAATGGAAGATGTTGATAGGGAACAATGGATAAAAGCCATGGATGTTGAAATGAAGTCAATGTACTTCAATTCTGTCTGGAAACTTGTAGATCAACCACATGGGGTTAAACCTATAGGTTGCAAATGGATCTACAATAGAAAATGAGACCAAACTGGCAAGGTGCAAACCTACAAAGTCAGACTAGTGGCAAAAGGTTTTACCCAAAGAGAAGGGGTTGATTATGAAGAAACTTTTTCTCCTGTTGCCATGATAAAATCTATAAGAATACTTCTATCCATTGCCACATATTATGACTATGAAATATGACAAATGAATGTCAAGACAACTCTTCTGAACGACCATCTTGATGAAAGTATTTTAAAAGGGTGTATCGAACAAGGACAGGAACAGAAAGTATGTAAGCTTAAACGATCCATTTATGAGTTAAAGCAAGTTTCAAGATCCTGGAATATAAGATTTGATACTGCGATCAAATCTTCTGGCTTTGAACAGAATGTTGACGAACCTTGTGTATACAAAAAAAAAAGTCAACAAAACTGTAGCATTCTTAGTACTTTATGTTGATGATATCTTACTCATTGGGAATGAGACAAGCTTCCTTGCTGACTTAAAGAGATGGTTAGCAACAAAATTCCAAATGAAATATTTAGGTGATGCTCAATATGTTCTAGGGATACAAATTTTTTGAAATTGAAATAATAGAACTCTAACAGTATCTCAAACATCCTATATTGACAAGATATTGTCAAGATATAATATGCAAAATTCCAAAAAAAAGGTATGTTGCCTTTTAGACATGGAATTCATTTGTCAAAGGAACGGTGTCCTAAGACACCTCAAGATGTTGAGGAAATGAAAAGAATTCCATATGCATCTGCAATTGGAAGTTTGATGTACACAATGTTATGTACATGTCCTGACATATGCTTTGCAGTTGGAATCGTCAGCAGGTTCCAATCCAATCCAGGACACAGTCATTAGACTGCTGTTAAAAACATCCTCAAGTATTTAAGGAGAACGAGGGACTATATGCTTGTGTATGGACCTAAGGATTTGATCCTTACTGGATACACTGATTCTGATTTCCAAACTAACGTAGATTCAAGGAAATCTACTTCAGGATCAGTTTTCACTCTCAATGGAGGAGCTATAGTTTGGAGAAGCATTAAATAGAGTTGTATCGCTGACTTCACAATGGAAGCAGAATACGTAGCTGCATGTGAAACTGCTAAGGAAGTAGCATGGCTACGCAAATTCTTGGCTGACTTGGAAATAGTTCCAGATATGCACCTACCCATCACATTATATTGTGAAAATAGTGGTGTCGTTGCCAACTCGAAAGAACCAAGGAGTCACAAACGTGGAAAACATATTGAAAGAAAGTACCATATCATTAGAGAGATAGTACACCGAGGAGACGTGATCATCACGAAGATAGCCTCTGAAGACAACCTTGCGAATCCATTTACGAAGGCCCTCTCGGCTAAAGTGTTCGAGGGCCACCTGGTTGGACTAGGAATCCGAGCAACATAATCTAGGGCAAGTGGGAGAATATCTATGGTATTATAGATGCCCTATTTTATTGTATTTTCCCTCTATATTTCTCAACATTGTATATATTTTTATTCTCACTAGAGTTTTAGTCCAAGTGGGAGATTGTTGGGAATATCCTAGAACTCACAATTCGTAAATTTCATGTTAAACATTATATTTATCAATAAAATATTATTGAGTATCTTATTCGATGAAGTTGATTGATATTGCATTCTATTATGAAAATCTAATAAACATATCCATGGCTATAGTATGAATACTTTAACTCTATATAGTGACATAAACAGGATCAAGTTAATAATATGTAGTCTAGATGGTCTATAAGTATATGGATGAAATTGGGTATCTCATCCTAGTAACACTATTGGATGCGGCCCATTGTGTATAAGTAATACAAATAATGTGATCCACAGATCACTCATGTAGAGACATGTGAGTGGGGGCATCCTATGCAATGAGTTTGCATAAAGACTAGACCACGAAATAGTCACTTTTCTTTATAACGGTCATTTACTGTTAAAACTGACTATTTTATACAAAAGTAACCTAGGATAACTCAATCTTAATCCTGAGCCAGCTATAAACTCCTGTTTATTCGGGATTGTCCTTTGATCTGCATGGATGAGGGTAGTCCAATAGCACCGCTCAATAAGCCTTCCATTTTGGGGATAAGACCGGATAGATAGCTGGGGACATAACCTTGCGAGATGAAGTTCACTCCTACTCGTTTTAGGGTTAACATATAGGTTGTTCTCTTAAGTGCTAAATCCTGGTCTTGAACAATCGGGGCCCCGTCCTCTCATGATAGATAGGAACATAATTCATAAGTGGTATTATGAATCAGGTGTTCATTAAAGGGTCAGTGGAAACTTAAGGAACAAGATGTATTTACAGGGTAAAACGATAATTTTGACTCAACTGTAAATACGAACGACCTGTGAAGGATCGACTTAATGATTATAGTTAATATGAACAGAAACACATCTACAGTGAGGAGAGTGCAACTATCGAGCTATAGTAGTATGTCTTGATGGTTAACGAATAGTAATTAATTCGGTTTAAAGAGTTTAACCAATTGATTACAAATCGTTGGAGCTCATGATCTGTAAGTCTAATAGGTCCCTCTACTAGCTCATAAATTGGAATAATAAATTGAGCATTGATTGGATGAATTTAGATTTTAGGGTTATGAATTTGAAATGTTCAAATTCGGTTTTAGGGTTTTCAATTAATTGTATACGATGCAATTAAAACGTTTAATTTAGTTGAAATTAAAACGAGATTCGAGAATCAGTTAATATTTAAATTATGATTTAAATATTGATTATATGAATTTGAATCATATTGGTAGAATTGATGTTTTTTTATTAAGATATTAAATTAATTAAATTAGTTTTATTTAAATAAATTTTGAATTAAATTTTATGGAACTAAATTTTAAATAAAATAGTTTTATTTAAAAATCAATTTCATTGAAATTGATT
>NW_028325717.1:0-4018 GCF_027475165.1 Benincasa hispida
AAGTACCATATCTTAGTGCAATTGGTACATTTATATATCTTGCTAATAATACAAGATCATATATTGCATTTTCAGTAAATTTATTAGCAAGATGTAGTTTTTCTCCAACAAAAAGATATTGGAACAAAATTAAGTATGGAACAAAATTAAGTATACTCTGTTATCTCTGAGGAACGATTGATACAAGTTTGTTTTGTTCAAATAAATCAAATTTTGATCTGGTTGGTTATGCAGATTCTAGATATTTATATGATCCACACAAAGCTAGATCTAAACAGGCTATCTATTCACATGTGGAGGAACTGTTGTATCGTGGCGGTTAGTGAAACAAACCATAATGGCTACTTTATCAAATCATGCTAAAATTCTTGAAATTCTCGATGCTAGTCAAGGATGTGTATGGCTAAGATCAATGACTCAACATATTCATGGAACATATGGTTTGTCTTCTAGTAAAAACCTTCCAACGATTTTATACAAAGACGACACAACATACATATTCCAAATCAAAGGAGGATATATTAAAGGAGATAGAACAAAACATGTTTCACTAAAACTTTTCTACACTCACAATCTTGAAGAAAATGGTGACATCACTATACAACAAATTTGTTCGAAGGATAACTTAGCAGACTTATTTACAAATTCATTACCAACCACAATCTTTGAGAAATTGGTACACAATGTTGGAGTACGGCGACTCAGAGATCTCAAATGATGTTTCCATAAGTGGAAGTAAATATACTGTATTCTTTTGAAGAGTATTAGATTATATGAAATATGTACAATTTTTTCTTCACTATGGTTTTTTTCCCAATGAGTGTTTTCCTATTAGGTTTTAACGAGATATATTTCATATATATATATAATGGGCATATAAGGGAGAGTAATTTAGATATCATAAATTATGTGTAAAATAGATACCCATTCTTAGTGTCAAAAAGCCAAATGTCACTCCCTCTACACTCCATGTATATAGCCATTTGTCTTGTAAATACTCATTTTTAATGTCGATGTAATCCACCTCCTACTTGCCAAATTGCTTGATATTTGGTGGGTTTTGAAAGACACACATTGGGCAAAATCTATGAAAATTAGAGAAAGTTTAGATTTTAGATAAATTTCTTATTTAATATTTTATTAATTTAATTTAGTTTATTTTATTTATATATTATTTAATATTTATTTTAAATTTAGTTTAGATTTTATTTTATTTTATTTATTATTATATTATATTTATTTTAATATTATATTTTATTGATATCTGTGTTAATGTTGTGCTTCTCAAGTTCACAACAAATTGAATAATTTTGTGAATTTTTGTTGTAATTTTATAATTGATATTATTTAATTTAGATGTTACATCGATATATTTAATATATAAATATTAAATTACAAATTTAGTCTCTAAAATTTCAAAATTGTATCTAATAAATCTTTAAAATTTTAGTTTTATGTCTAATAAATCTTTAAAATTTTAGTTTTGTATCTAATAAAATACAATTGTCTAACATATTTATAACTTTCCATTTTATATATAATAGGATATTTCCACTGGGTATTCGATTTATTCAACTACCATTGTTAGTCAATCTTTATGATGTGAGACGATACTCAATTTTCAGATATTTATAATTAAAATTATTATTGATTCTTAATCAAATCATCCACTAAAGATTTTGTAGGTGATTTTTTTAAAAAATTTATATGGGAGATTATCATGAAATTAAAAAAAGAGTAAATAATGATATTTTGGTTAAGAAGAAGGTTTACACCTAGCCAATTAATAAAATCATTTAAATCAAAATAAATAAATAAGCCCATAGGTTTCAAAATGTTACGATTTTACCCTTGACATTTGAGTTTTCTTTCAATTTGGTCCATAGATTTTAAAATTATATTTTTAACATTGATTTTTTTATTAAATACTCATTTTTCGTCTTTAACATTATGTTTGTCAATAAATTTAAATTAATTAAACTAATTATAATTAGTTAAGTTTCACCATTTTCATCACTTTTAAAATTGAATTAAAAATTTTACTTCATAATTATTTAGATTAATTGTAGTTAAAAATGTAAATCGTTTAGTATAGGGACCAAATTGAAACAAAACTCAAATATGAAGTGTAAAATTGTAATATTACTAATTTGAGCTTTTATGTTTATAAGTGTACCAATTTAATTTAATAATTAGTAATTATTGAATTGTATATTAACGTTTATTTTTAATTGTACCAAACCACAATGTTTGTTTTATTTACAGTATTTGATTAATTTTAGATTTTGCCATAACTTTTAATTGCATTTACATTATGTACATAAGTGATATTTCTTAATATATATATATATAAATGAAATGGTTCAATTTGAAATTTCTAAATTGGCCTATTGATTTAAGAGCAATTAAATTTTGATACTAAAATCTTTTCTCTTTTTTTTTTCCACAAAACGAATGAAATTTATAACGGACTATCATTTCTATCATAAAATCAAATTGAAATTAGAAGTTCTAAAAACAAAAAAAATTTAGAAGTTAACAAAATAAATGCAAAGTCGATTGATCTATAATAATTGGATTTTATAGTTATTTAAATGAATTTGGATGAAAAATGAAAGAGAAATGAAGAAAAGAAATGGTGTAATAAAGAAGAAGAAAGATTAAGAGAAGATAGAAAGAAGAAGGAAAAAAAGAAAGAGATAAAAACGTGAGTCATCGTGGAAATTATTGTAAATTGAAAGTGAAGAGGAGAGGGAGAACGTAATTATTAAAAAATTACAATATTTTTCTAAATATTTTTAAAAAAACCACAGTTTCATAAATATTTTAAAAAACTACCATATAATTTAAATTTTACCTAATATTACGCTTTACCATTTTTAAATTACAAAAATGTTATCATTTTTCAAAACGCACAATTAAAAATTTTGCCAATCCTAATTGAAAAGTAAGGGAAAAAAAAAAAAAAGTCAATGAATCATGCAACCAAGTCCAAGACTCCAAGTATGAACAGATCAAACCGTTCCTGAACCGGTCTGTAAAGAGACCGACCCCCCCCCCCCCCCCCCCCCCCCCCCCCCCCCCCCTTTTCTTTTTTTGTTTTCTTTTTTAGCAAATCGAATTGAAATGGATGAGAATCCTATCCGCCAACGCGAATGCAGACATTTCCCCTGTTGGGTCATCAAAAACAATCCCTTCTAAGCTAACCCATTTCCCCTTTTTTCCTTCTTCTTCTTCTTCTTCTCAATCTCAAATAAACACTCTCTCAAATGGGTGTTTTATCTTCCCCTTCTGTAAGCCACTCTCCAATGCCTCGTCCTCGTAATGTTGGCTCCCTTTCTCTTCTTGGGTTCTCCTCACTTTCCCTTAAACCTCCTGCCTTCTCTAATGGCGCCAAGAAATTTCATGGGTTTGGCCTCATAAGAGCCTCTGTTGCCGTGGAGCAGCAGACAGAGAAGACCAAGGTCGCTCTCGTCAGAATTGGCACCAGAGGAAGGTAACTTTTTTGTTTTTGTTTTGTGGGTCTTTCTTAGGTTCTCTTTTGGTTTAATGGTTTTGGGTTGTTTTTAGTTTCTAATTTTGATTTTTGGCTGATTTGAGTTTGATGATGTGGGGGATTGAGTTATTTTTGAAGAGTTTGGGTTAGTTGAAGAAGTTCAGTATGTCTCTCCTGTTTGTACTTGAATATGTCAAAACTTGTATGTTCACTCTTAATTCAAATGTAGTATGGAAGTTGCATTTTTTGTGTGGTTGTAAATCAGATCATGAAGAACACTAAAGGGTGGAAACTGAACCAAATCAAAGAAAATAATAGATTCCTGAGGGCTAACAATTGTTTCGAACAACCTTCCTTACTTTTATGTGCTTGACTACTAAATTTAAAGTATTCATGTTGCTCATGCCATCAATCTTAGGATCCAATCTGCTGCTGTTAGAGTAGAATGAGTTCTTCATAAGAAGAGCAAATCTAAGAGGGGCTTTGAATTTGAAGATTTCATGTTTCTTCACTTATACGGTT
>NW_028325718.1:0-19814 GCF_027475165.1 Benincasa hispida
TATTTTTGTGCGCGAACTTTCCGGCGGTGAAAAATTTGAAAACAGACCCAAGGGTTCAGAACGACAAGAAAAAGTCGTACACGTAGATGGTTTTGGGACGGAGCTCGTTTGGTGCCCTAAACAGCTATCGGGCCCGGCGGGGGTGCCCATGGCCATATTTTTTTGCTCGAATTTTCCAGCGGGCGAAAATTTGAAAACGGTCCCAGGGGTTCAGAACGACGAGAAAAAGCCATGCACGAAGATGGTTTTGGGAGCGGAGCTCGTTTGGTGCCACAAATGGCTATCGGGCCCGGCAGGGGTGCCCCGTGGCCGAATCATTGTGCGTGCACTTTTCGCGGGAAAAAATTTGAAAACGAACCCAAAGGTTCAGAATGACGTGAAAAAGTCGTGTGCGCAGATGGTTTTGGGAATAGAGCTCGTTTGGTTCCCCAAACGACTATCATGCTCAGCGGGGGTGCCCCGGGGCCCAATTTTTGTGCGCGAACTTTCTGACAGGCGAAAATTTGAAACCAGACCTAGAGGTTCAGAACGAGGGGAAAAAGCCATGCACGCAGATGGTTTTGGGAACGGAGATCGTTTGGTGCCCCAAACGACTATCAGGCCCGACGGGGGTGCCTCGAGGTCATTTTTTGTGCGCGGACTTTCCGACGGGCAAAAATTTGAAAACCGACCCAGGGGTTCAAAACGACGAGAAAAAATCGTGCGCACAGACGCATTTGGGAATGGTGCTTGTTTGGTGCCCCGCGGGGTGCCTTAGGGCCAATTTTTTTTGCGCGAACATTCCGGCGGGCAAAAATTTGAAAACAGACCGTGGGGTTCAGAACAACGAGATAAAGATGTGCGCGTAGTCGATTAAGGGAACGAAGCTCGTTTGGTGCTCCAAACGGCTATCGGGCTTGACTTGGGCACCCAGGATCTCAATTTTTATGCGCGAACTTTCCGGCAGGCGAAAATCTAAAAATGGAACGAGTGATTCAGAACGACGAGAAAAAGTCATGCAAGTAGACGGTTTTGGGAACGGAGCTCGTTTGGTGCCCCAAACGGCAATCAGGCCCGGTGGGGGTGCCTAGGGGCCCAATTTTTGTTCGCAAACTTTCCGGCAGGCGAGAATTTGAAAACGAACCCAGGGGTTCAGAACGATAAGAAAAAGTCGTGCGCATAGACGGTTTGGGAACAGAGCTTGTTTGGTGCCACAAACGGCTATCCGGCCCGGCGGGAGTGTGTCGGGGCCTAATTTTTTAGCGCGAACTATCCGGCGGGCGAAAATTTAGAAATGGACCCAGAGGTTCAGAACGAAGAGAAAAAGCCATGCTTGCAAACGGTTTTAGGAACGAAGCTCGTTTGGTACGCCAAATGGCTATCAGGCCCAGCAAGGGTGGCTTAGGGCCAAATTTTTTAGCCCAAACTTTTCGGTGGCCGAAAATTTGAAAATGGACCCAGGGGCTCAGAATGATGAGAAAAATTCGTACGCGCAGATGATTTTGAGAACGGAGCTCGTTTGGTGCACGAAACGACTATTGGGCCCGGCGGGGGCGCCAAGGGGCTCAATTTTTGTGTACGAACTTTCCGGCATGTGAAAATTTGAAAACGGACCCAAGGATTCAGAACGACGAGAAAAATCTATGTGCGTAGACGGTTTTGCGAACGGAGCTCGTTTGGTGCCCCAAACGTCTATCGGGCCCGGTGGGGGCACCCAGGGGCTCAATTTTTGTACGCAAACTTTCCGGCGGGTGAAAATTTGAAAACGGACCTAAAGATTCAAAACGATGAGAAAAAGTCGTGCACGCAGACGGTTTTGGGAAAGAAGCTCATTTGTTGCCCCAAACAGCTATCGGGCCCAGCGGGAGTGCCTCAGAGCCAAATTTTTGTGCGTAAACTTTTCGACAGGCGAAAATTTGAAAACAGACCCAGGGGTTCAAAACGACGAGAAAAAGTCGTGCGCGCAGATGATTTTGAGAACGGAGCTCATTTGGTGCCCCAAACGGCTATCAGGCCCGGCAGGGTGCCACTGGACCCAATTTTTGTGCGCAAACTTTCCGGCAAGCGATAATTTGAAAACGGACACAGGGGTTCAAAATGACAAGAAAAAGCTGTGCGCGAAAATGGTTTTGGGAGCGGAGCTCGTTTGGTGCCTCAAATGGCTATCGTGCTCGACGGGCGTGCCCCAGGGCCGAATTATTGTGCACGAACTTTCCGACGGGCAAAAATTTAAAAACAGACCCAGGGGTTCAGAACGACAAGAAAAAGTCGTGCACGAAGATGGTTTTGGGAGCGGAGCTCGTTTGGTGCCACAAACGGCTATCAGTCATGGCAGGGGTGCCCCGGGGCTGAAACATTATGCGAATACTTTCCAGGGGGAAAGAATTTGAAAATGAACCCAGGGGTTCAGAATGACGAGAAAAAGTCGTGCACATAGACGGTTTTGGGAACGGAGCTCGTTTGGTTCCCCAAATGGCTATCAAGCCCCGCGGGGGTACCCCGGGGTCCAATTTTTGTGCGCAAACTTTCCAACTGGTGAAAATTTGTAAACGGACCCAGGTGTTCAGAACGAGGAGGAAAAGCCAGGCGCATCAACGATTTTGGGAATGGAGATCGTTTGGTGCCCCAAACGGCTATCAGGCCCGGCGGGGTGCTTGATAACTTATAGAAATACAAGTTATTTGTACTGCTTTATTTAGATATTGCGGTTAAAAGAGAGGAAAGTTGCGTCAATTGTATGGAAATTGGCTAAGAAATACAATAATTATAAATTTTCATCAATACACCCACTAACACCATTACGATGGTAGAAAAGAATATTTCAAGTATGTTTTGCAGGAAATCAAGTCATTGTATACGCTCATGGCTCAAGAGAAAAAGATTAACGCATCTACATCGCATTGCGCCCATCATTTAGGTATCAACGCAATGACGACGCATGCGACAATCGATCCGGAGCTGAACTTCAACCGCATGCTGTAATAAAAAACAACACCGCATGCGGACAAACGATCGAATATGCAAATGAGCAACGCAATCACGAAGGATTTTGACACGTGTACAACTAACCGTTGTGCATTTTCGACGGATTGATTGCCCAACAGAAGGAATATTTATACCACCATTTTTGGAATTTCCATAACAATAAAGTGGGGACCACAAGTCAGAGAGTTAAAGCTTTCATCTATAAATACCCTCAAAGAATTCAATGAAAGACATACATGATACGGGATATAATTGATACGAGGCTATTTGAGAGAGAGGCTAATCTGAATGTTGATCGGAGAAGATCCGGGAAGAAAAGAGACAAGGCCAAGAGGTGAGTTTCAGGGAAAATCATTCAAAATCCCCACCGTGAAGCTCTGTACCTAGATCAACTCTACTGGTTGAGCAAGCATGAGAGGGAAGCTCATCCTTCCATTCACTCCATCTACGCCGGCAAGCAATCTCTCCATCCAGATCGATGTCAAGACATTGGCACTCTTCTGTGTCTGTTTCTAACTCTTATTCATCAATTGTATTTAATCTTCTTAGTCTAAATCATTCACAACCATGTATCAGACGCTTGATTTTATAATTAATTGTCATGATCCCTTTCATTTCCACATTTCTATCTATTTCCGTTCCTCCATGAATTGCTTTCTCCACGATGTTTTCTTAATCCTATGGTGATTAATATGAATTAAACAAGTAACTTAATATGTGCTAAAGAAGTAAAGATGTTTAGCTAAAGCATGCTAGACGGCATCTTCACCTGTGAGAGCAGAAGTGAAGATGCCATTTTGTTCTATCGAGAGAAGGTTAGAAGAATGCATTAACTAAAGCAACAAGTACTTCCAGAGATGGAAGCAGCCTTGCGTTCACTATGTTCGTCCCTATTTCACCACAGAGATGTGGAAAACGCGGTCGATCACCGAGAGGTGTATGCCATAAAAGATGATAGCAAGCAATTCCAGAGGTTCCTGGACGTTCTTCGGCAGCTACACATCAATATTCCCTTAATAGAAGCTCTGGAACAGATGCCGAGTTATGTAAAATTTCTCAAGGATATTCTTGCTAATAAAATAAAGATCAGGGATAATGAAATAGTTGCGTTAACTTATGAATGTAGTGCACTGTTTCAAAACAATATCCCCACCAAAATGAAGAACCCTGAGAGTTTTACATTGCCTACTCAATAGGAGGGAAGAAGGTCGGGAACACACTGTGCGATTTAGGGGCAAGCATAAAACTAATGCCCTTATCGATCTTTAAGAAGCTGGATATCGGCAACGCAAGACAAACCAAGATCACATTACAGTTGGCCGATAGATCGATAACGCATCCTGAGGGAAAAAAAGAGGATGTACTCATACAAGTGGATAAGTTTATCTTCCCGACGGACTTTATCATATTGGATTACGAAGCTGACAGGGAAGTACCTATCATCTTGGGTCACCCATTTCTCGCAACAGAGCGAGCGTTGATCGATGTGCAAAAAGGAGAACTCACCATCAGAGTTGACGACCAGGAAGTAAAGTTCAATGTTTTCAATGCGTAGAAGTACCCAAGTGATATGGAGAATTGCCAATATATTGAGGAATTACGGGACGCAAAGTCTCTAATAAATGATGCAAACAGTCTCTAATAAATGACGCAAAGTTTGACCACCACATCCGGACGCATCAAGTTGTTTTGACAAGAAGAGGTAAACATTCTTTTTAAAACTAGAAAAGCATTTTTTAGCAGAAATTTGTAGTATAGAAGAATAAAGTAGGGCTTGATATGAATAACCAAGGATAGAAGAAAATTGCGTTATTAAGTAATGTGCCTAAATGGAGCATTCGAAGCAACCAATCGATGCAAAAATTTAGGATAGGATTGAGCATTATTGCCTTAGTCGAAGATATGCTTGAGGGAAAGCATATATCTAAATTTGGGGGTGTGATAACTTGTAGAAATACAAGTTATTTATACTGCTTTATTTAGATATTGCGGTTAAAAGAGAGGAAAGTTGCGTCAATTGTATGGAAATTGGATAAGAAACACAATAATTATAAATTGTCGTCAATACACCCACTAACACCATTGCGATGGTAGAAAATAATATTTCAAGTCTGTTTTGCAGGAAATCAAGTCACCGTATGCGCTCATGGCTCAAGAGAAAAAGATTAACGCATCTACGTTGCATTGCACCCATCATTCAGGAATGAATAGACAATCAACGCAATGACGACGCATGCGACAATCGATCCAGAGCTGAACTTCAACCGCATGCTGTAATAAAAAACAACACCTCATGCGGACAAACGATCGAAGATGCAAATGAGCAATGCAATCACGGAGGATTTTGACACATGTACAACTAACCGTTGTGCATTTTCGACGAAGTGATTGCACAACAGAAGGAATATTTATACCACCATTTTTGGAATTTCCATAACAATAAAGTGGGGACCACAAGTCAGAGAGTCAAAGCTTTCATCTATAAATACCCTCAAAGAATTCACTGAAAGACATACATGATACGGGATATAATTGATAGAAGGCTATTTGAGAGAGAGGCTGATCTAAGTGCTGATCGGAGAAGATCCGGGAAGAAAAGAGACAAGGCCGATAGGTGAGTTTCAGGGAAAATCATTCCAAATCCCCACCGTGAAGCTCTGTACCTAGATCAACTCTACTGGTTGAGCAAGCATGAGAGGGAAGCTCATCCTTCCATTCACTCCATCTACACCAACAAGCAATCTCTCCATCTAGACCGATGTCAAGACATTGGCACTCTTCCGTGTCTGTTTCTAACTCTTATTCATCAATTGTATTTAATCATCTTAGTCTAAATCATTCACAACCATGTATCGATGCTTGATTTTATAATTAATTGTCATGATCACTTTCATTTCCACGTTTCTATCTATTTCCGTTCCTCCATGAATCGATTTCTCCATGATGTTTTTTTAATCCTATGGTGATTAATATGAATTAAACAAGTAACTAAATCTGTGCTAAAGAAGTAAAGAGGTTTAGCTAAAGCATGCTAGACGGCTTCTTCACCTGTGAGAGCAGAAGTGAAGATGCCATTCTGATCTATCGAGAGAAGGTTATAAGAATGTGTTAACTAAAGCAAGAAGTACTTCCAGAGATGGAAGCAACCTTGCGTTCACTACGTTCGTCCATGTTTCACCACAGAGATGTGGGAAACGTGGCTGATCACCCAGAGGTGTACGCCAAGGGAAAGTGGAACCGTACTTATATCTTTGAAAAAATTAAGGAACTTGCGATGTTTATATTAATTATCCTTTCTCTTTCTGCTTCCCACATAAGCTTTGCCACCACATAACACAACCTTTGTATAATCTTCACAGTCAGTCTCAACCTCGGTATTTTGTATCATGTAACCTGTATCTTGTATCATCATAACTTAGGTTTATTTTATCGCACTTTCGCAATTTACTTTATTACCGCATTTTTATTGCTTATCTTTACTTTACTGCACACTTTACTTTATCGCATGTACAAACCACACTTTTAATGAATTGAAAAACCCCCAGTCGCATATATCACGAACGTAACACAATCAACCTAAAACAATCCCTGTGTTCAACCTTGGATCACTCCAAGAAACTTGCGGTGAAATTATACTTGGTTTGAACGCAAGGAAACTTGTGACAACACATAGCATACTACAAGCATATAATTAAAAATGCATACATCTAGAATTAGTATCACATATCATCGCAATCATCCATGCGTTGCATGACATAAGAAGATAAATTTTATTCATTCATATTCATATTTGTCCACATGCTTAAAATAGAAGCATCAATTTTTATGTCAACAAGTTTATGGATTAAATTTTATGTGTTGCATGTTTATGGCACCATTGCTGGGGATTGGTTAACGGTTATTGTTTGAGAATGTTTGTGATATTTTGCAGGACAGATCTCTTTGTACTGGCTATTTATCGTGGAGAGTAGTCTGACGGCTTATGAGCTCTGGAGTGATCCAGATATTCTAAGCGAACCCAGAGATCAGGTGTATTATTCGTGTGGAAACACATCAGGGCTGAATTAATTGGTGAAGAAGCATGGCTAATAATAACGAGGCACCAATAGGGAATCAAAGGGCTAGCGCAAGATTCCATATTTCTTGCTTCTGACCGCAACGTCCCAATGAGAGACTATGCGGCGCCGGATTTCTATAACTTCTCACCAGGAATCTCAAGGCCAATGGTTGAGGAGAATGTAAGCTTTGAAATAAGATCGATTATGCTGCAGATGATTCAGAATGTGGGTCAATTCGAAGGATTACAAGGAGAAGACCCATATGCGCATTTGACGAATTTTGTAGACATGTGCAGTGCATTCCTCATGTCTGGTGTGACTCAAGAAGAACTTAAGTTGTATCTTTTCCCATATAAATTGCGGGATGAAGCAAAGAGGTGGACTCAGTCGTTAGAGCCAAATGAGATTAACGCGTGGGAATAGTTGGTTGACAGGTTCATGAACAGATTCTTCCCTCCAGCCGTCAATGCAAGGAGACGAAGGGAGGTGTTGAATTTTGAGCAAAAGGGTTATGAAACTTTGAGCATCGCTTGGGTGCGTTTCAAACAATTAGTGAAGAGTTGTCTACATATCGGGATTCCCGATAGCATTCTGATGGAGACGTTTTACAATGACTTAGATCATTCAACGCAAGCAGTTGTCGATTCCTCCGAAGCAGGAGGATTAATGGATAGATCATATATGGAAGCCAAGATCATATTAGATCGTATTTCGCGACATTCTGATGAGTGGATTGATACCGGGTTTGAGGAAAGTGGTTTGAAGCAAGGAAGAGTAGAAAGTGCCGATGTGTCAACTAATACAATGAGCACACTGGTAGATCAAAGGACCACGATGACCTCGCTCCTTCAAACGATGGCTAATCAATAGAGAAATCTCTCTCAAGGTTCAGCGCAAGTTAATGCGTTGACCCACGTGGCCGCAATGAACTGCATTGAATGTGGGGAGGGACATCCAGCAGAAGTCTGCCCGTGGAATCAACAGGTCATATATTCTGTCTATGATGAGTCATTTGGCAACATCTACAACCCTGGTTGGTGGGATCACCCAACTTTAAGTTGGGAGGGGAATCACAACTAGGGGAGCCATAATTTCCATCAGAACAGTTATCAAGGGGATCGAGGCAACCCTCCGGTCTTCATTAATCCAGACTATAGTCCAGGTAACTCTCAAAGTATACCACCCTATGACCAACCGTTCTTATATGATACCTCTTGCAGTACCTCGTCTCTGGAGACTTCACTGAAACATTATATCGAAAAGAGCGAGGCAATTAGACAATCGCAAGCTGACTCCCTTAGAGGTTTGGAAAGTAGATTGAACAGCTTGCAATTGAGTTGAAAAATAAAGCGCCTGGTATGTTGCCTAGCAGTTCAGGAGCATCGGGGCCACAAGGTAAAGAGCAATGTCATGCAATGACATTGAGGAGTGGTAAAAACAACAGCCCCTGTGCTACCAGTACTAGATCAAACAACAAGGCCAGTAGATCTAACTGTTTGATGATGACCAATCAATCAGTAGTGGAAAAATTATCAGTTCAGGATTAAGTACACCTACAAAAGATGAAACTCTTTAAGACTTGAATTTTGAATCAACGCAACCTCCAGCTAACGAAGCACAGCAAGAACAGGACCTCAACAAATAGCCAACTAAACAAGAAGTAAGGCGGGATCCTTCACCTTTCCCGACCAGGCGGAAGAAGAAAGTTGATAGCAAGCAATTCCAAAGGTTCCTGGATGTTCTCCGGTAGCTACACATCAATATTCCCTTCATAGAAGCTCTGGAACAGATGTCGAGCTATGTAAAATTTCTCAAGGATATTCTTGCTAATAAAATAAAGATCGGGGAGAATGAAATAGTTGTGTTAATGTATGAATGTAGTGCACTGTTTCAAAACAATATCGCCACCAAAATGAAGGACCTTGGGTGTCTTACATTGCCCTGCTCAATAGGAGGGAAGAAGGTTGGGAATGCACTATGCGATTTAGGGGCGAGCATAAATCTAATGCCCTTATCGATCTTTAAGATGCTGGATATTGGGAACGCAAGACCAACCACGATCACATTACAGTTGGATGATAGATCAATAACGCATCCTGGGGGAAAAATAGAGGTTGTACTCGTGGAAGTGGACAAGTTTATCTTCCCGGCAGACTTTATCATATTGGATTACGAAGCTGACAGAGAAGTACCTATCATCTTGGGTCGCCTATTTCTCGCAATAGGGCGAGCGTTGATCGATGTGCAAAAAGGAGAACTCACCATCAGAGTTGACGATTAGGAAGTAAAGTTCAACATTTTCAATGCGTTGAAGTACACAAGTGATATGGAGAATTGCCAATATATTGAGGAATTACGGGAAGAGCCTTGGCACGAACCCCTGGAAGAATTGTAGGAAGAAGAATTTGGAATCGGTGCAATATGAGAGAAGGATTGTGCTGCAATTCAAGTTGAATTAAATTTTGAACCACTCAAGTTATCTGAACGAACCTCACAACGCACTAAGCCATCTTTGGAAGAACCACCAATGCTAGAGTTGAAGCCGTTGCCTATGCACCTCAAGTATGCTTACTTAGGAGGTAACAACACGTTATCGGTTATCATTTCTGCCTCACTATTTAAGGAGAAAGAAGATGCACTTATACAGATCATGAGAAATAATGCAAAGGCTTGAGGATGGACCTTGGCAGACATTCGAAGAATCAGTCCCTCGTACTGCATGCACAAGATTTCTCTGAAAGAAGGAAAGACACAATCGATAGAAAGGCAACGATGCTTGAACCCTACTATGAGGGAATTAGTGAAGAAGGAAATAGTGAAGTGGCTGGACGTAGGTGTCATGTACCCAATATCTGATAGCAGTTGGGTGAGCCCAGTGCAGTATGTTCCGAAGAAAGGGGGGATGACAGTCGTCACTAATGACAAGAATGAATTAATTCCCACAAGGATGACCACGAGGTGGAGAATCTGCATGGATTATCGCAAGTTAAATTTGGCCACTAAAAAGGACCACTTCCCACTCCCGTTCATTGATCAGATGTTAGACAGACCTTCTGGGAATGAATTCTTCCATTTTCTTGATGGCTATTCAGGGTACAACCAAATAGTAATTTCACCGGAGGATCAAGACAAGACAACCTTCACGTGCCCATTTGGTACGTTTGCATTTCGATGCATGCCATTTGAACTCTGCAATGCACCAGTCACTTTCCAACGATGTATGATGGTGATCTTTTCAGATTACTTGGAGGAGTCAGTCGAAGTATTCATGGACAATTTTTCAATTTTCGGCAAAAATTATGTCTCCTGTTTAGCTAACCTCGAGAAAGTCTTGAAGAGATGTGTGGCAACGAATCTTGTTCTGAACTGGGAAAAATGCCACTTTATGGTTGAAGAAGGAATTGTTCTGGGTCATAAAATCTTGAAAGCAGGATTGGAAGTTGATCAGGCAAAATTTGACGCAATTTTTGGGACATGCTGGGTTCTATCGAAGATTTATTTGCAACTTCTCCCAGATCACAAGGCCCCTAAGTGCGCTCTTTGAAGATGACCGTGAATATAATTTTGATGATGCGTGGACTGAAGCATTCAATACATTGAAAGATACGCTCATCACTGCACCCATTTTGATTACGCCAGATTGGACACAACCATTTGCGTTGATGTGTGATGCGAGCGGTTATGTAGTGGTCGCAATGTTGAATCAGCGCAAGGAAAAGGTATTGCATCCTATCTATTTTGCAAGCAAAATGTTGAATGATGCGCAGAAGAATTATACAACCATGGAGAAGGAAATGCTCGCAGTGGTATTTGCACTGGAGAAATTCCGTCAATACTTAATCAAAACAAACGTTGTGGTGTATACCGATCTCTTTGCGATCAAATATCTTATGACAAAGAAGGATGCGAAACCAAGGCTTATATGGTGGATGTTGCTCCTGCAAGAGTTTTACCTAGAAATCAAAGACTGGAAGAGCACCGAGAACAAAGTCGCTGATCATTTGTCAGGATTGGAGAACTGCGAGGTTCAAAGGAAAGAAAAAGATATTGAAGAAAGATTCCCCAATGAGTTGCTGATGTCAATAGACATTAATGCTCCCTGTTATGCGTACATTGTGAACTTCATCGTTTGCGGTCAAAACCAGATGACTATACATATCAGCAGAAGAAGAAGTTAAGACATGACGTAAAATTTTGTTTCTGGGATGACCCATTCCTATATCGACTTGGACCTGATCACATTCTACGTCGATGCGTTCCTGAGCACGAAGTCAAGCACATTCTAGAGCTTTGTCATGAGCCCCCTTATGGAGGACATTTTGGGGGGCAGCGGACTACCGCAAAGGTTTTATAGTGTGGCTATTTCTGGCCAACACTGTTTAAGGATGCCCATGCTCACATTGTGCAATGCGACAGATGTCAGAGAATGGGGAATATGTCTAAAAGAAATGAAATTCCATTGACATCAATCTTAGAGGTTGAATTATTCGATGTTTAGGGAATCGACTTCATGGGCCAAGGTCATCACTATATCTTGGTCGCGGTTGATTACGTATCAAAATGGGTTGAGGCCATCGCATGTGCCAAGAATCATGGTGGGCACATCTGGGTGAAAAGCATAATAAATCACGATGGGATAGAAAGCTGATGACGGTCGATTCCAAATTAAGTTGACAAGCCGTTAACGACCTACTGTAGCAAGTACACTCAACTTTTCGATGACAAATATTCGGCGCATCAGAAAGAGAATTAATGTCGTCCCATCAGTGCAATCATAAGAGAGAAAAAGCCTTTCACCCCAAAAATCTATAAATATCGAAGGCCACTTTCAGTGAAGGAGTTCGTTCAGTTAGATATTTTTCCCCTTTAGATAGAAGTAGCCTTGTTCATAGTTTTCTTTTACTTAGAGGGCAGAAGTGAGTGAAAGAATAATATACCGACAGATCGTTCCAGTGAACTTGGAAGAGTGCCGGAGGCATCGTGACCAGAGAGAGGGCCAACCCTTGCGGAAGCAAGAACATCTTTTGAGTAAAATAGAGATAATAGTGCAAAAGCCTTGGGAAGCAAGGAATTTCTACCAGGCTCTCTACCCTTACTTCCATTGTCATTTTGTACTCTAAACTTATTTATAGAAATGGAAATTACATCTTTATATCTGTTCACTCTCTGTACATTACACATGAGTAGCTAAATCTGTCGAATGGGTTGAGAAGCACTTAGCTAGCATAACTGGGGATCTTCATTCTATGCGATTATCTTGTATTATGTATGCGTCATTTGTCCATTAGAGATACTCGGGAGGGTAGTCTAAGAATACTCAGTGTATTTGTCGCATAATCAATCTTTTCTCAAATCCGCCACATACTTTTTATACTTCAAACAACAAACCAACCAAACCATTAATTTATTTGTTACCACAAAGTGATCTCAAAATTACCACCACATATTGTTTTCCTTAGCCCCTGAGCTTGACCCTAGGCTTACCAGGAAACTCAGTAAGATTTATACTTAGGTCCTGTTGAGAAAACTTGTTTGCACAATGCATTTTCCACCAACGCAATCCTTACCATTATTTCATCGCATAAAATAACGCGTCAAGTTTTTGGCGTTATTGCCAGGGACTTCATAATACAGTGTGCTAATGGTAATTTTTTTTTAATTTCTTTGTAGCTTTCAATCTCTGGCGATTACGACCTAGAGATTGAAAGAACGTTTTGACAAGACTGAGAGATAGCTGCCAACAACAACAACAAGAGAAAGATAACATGGGGGAACAACCTAGAAATGGAGCACCAAATGAAAATAATGTCATGGAAAATCCCATCCTATTGGCAAACGACCGCAATAGGCCCATTCGAGATTATGGGTCGCCCAACCTCTATGATTTCTCCCCAGGAACCATGAGGCCCGCTCTTGATGGATCGAGATTCAAAATGAAGCCGGTGATGCTGTAGATGATCTAGACTGCTGGACACTTTGGTGGAAGGCGTGGCAAGGACCCATACGCCCACCTCCGGAGTTTCATAGAGATCTGCAACACTTTTGTGTTCCCGAATATCTCCACTGAGGAAGTTCGACTAACTTTGTTTCCATTTTCGTTGTGTGATCAGGCACGAAAATGGGCTTACTCTCTCGAACCAGGTGAGATTACCTCATGGGAGCAAATAGAAGAGAAGTTTATGAAGAAATAATTCCCTCTAATGGAGAATGCCAGAAGAAGGAAGTTGATAACCAATTTCGAACGGGATATTGACGAATCGCTCAGCGATGCTTGGGAGAGGTTTAAGAGGCTGGTAAGAGATTGCCCGCATAACGGCTTACCAGACTGCTTGCAGATGGAGATTTTTTTATCACGGGTTAAACCTTGCTTCGCAGACTGCTTCTAATGCGGTAGCCACTGAAGGTCTGCTAGATAAAACTTATGATGAGGCCAAGAACATCCTTGATTGCATTTCAAGAAGACTTGAGAGAAAGTGATCAAAGATTGAGAATCAAGGACAGAGACGCGAACAATGGTGCCATTGCATTCCTTCAGAGTCAAACGACTATGATGATGAACTTGATACAGGGAATCACAATCAATAGCCCAACAACGCAAAGTGGGTAAGTGAACGCAATCAACCAGACGACCGCAAGGTGTGCTACTTGCGGTGAAGGACACGCAATGGAGGAATGCCGCAAAACCCACAGTCAATTTATTTTGTGAAGAATAATCCTTTCTCTAACACGTACAACCCTGGGTGGAGAAACCACCACAATTTCGCGTGGAAAAATCAACAGAAAAATTTCCAATCAGTGGTGTAGAAAGAAGGGCCACCCGAATTTTTCCCGTGAACCAACGGTCAAACGAGTAATCAAACCAGCAGTTCGCAGGCGCCGCAATCTTCCTCTTTGGAAAGTTTGTTGAAGCAATACATTGAAAAGAATGAAACTGTGCTTTAAAACCAAGCGACGTCCAACCGTAATCTGGAAATTCAGATAGGCCAGATTACGGGCGAACTCAAGAATAGACCGCAAGGGGCCCTACCCAGTTCAACGAAACTCCCACACAACCTAAGGGTACGAGTAAAGAGCAATGTCAAGTCGTGACGTTTCAGAGTGGAAAGACTTTGGCAGGGGAGAAGAAGAAGCCTAGCCAGACTGCTCCAATTGCGTTGGAACAAGAGATTGCGATGACTCGAGAAGAAACAAAAGAAAAAGAAGCGATGGACCCAGAGATTGCGTCCACTTCAGAGCCAAAAGAACAGGGGACCATAAGAATACAGCTGCCACCTTTCCCACAGAGACTCAGAAAGAAGAAAAATGATGAGGTACAGTACCAACGCTTCATGAATATGTTAAAACAGTTGCATATTAATATTCCGAACACTGAAGCAATTGAGGAGATGCCCGCATATAGGAAGTTTCTAAAAATATGGTGACAGAGAAGAGATGCACTAGTAAGTTCGCCACGATGGCTTTGACGCAGAGCTCAAAATCTATAATCCCACTGAAAATGGGCGACCCTGGGAGTTTCACTACCCCTTACTCCATTGGAGGATTGTAGATCGGGCAAACGCTATGCAATCTTGGGGCCAACATTAACTTGATGCCCCTGTCAATTTTCAAGTAGCTGAATGTGGGAAAACTTGCGCCCACGACGGTGACTCTCCAATTAGCGAATAGATCTCTTGTGCATCCAGAGGGGAAGGTGAAAGATGTACTGGTTACAATCAACAAATTTATATTACTAGCAGACTTCATCATCCTGGAATACGAAGCTGACAAGGATGTGCCCATCATCCTAGGGCGACCATTTTTATCAATCGGTCATGCCCAGATTGATGTGCACAAAGGAGAGATCACCTTGAGCGTGAATGGACAGAAGCTCAAGTTTGACATTATCCGAGCCATGAAATATCTTGATGAAGAAGACCTTAATGAATCCGACAATGAACAAAGTTTGAATGACGAAGAGAAGCCTGAAGATGAAAATGAAGATAAGGATGTGATCGCATCCATTGTAGCATGCAATGCAATCATAGAAAAAATAAACAAGGAAGATGAGGTGATCGCATCCCAAGAAGTTAAGCCGACAGTGAATGAAGAAAGAAAAACAACAAAACCGTCCTTAGAACAACCACCAACACTAGAGCTGATGACCCTTCCTAACCTTCTAAAGTATTGTTTCTGGGGCAGAATGAAAAGCTACCTGTAATCATTTCCTCTGCACTTAATGAAGACCAATAAACTGCGTTGCTGAGCATTCTGAGAAAATATGTAAAAGCAATTGGCTGGATGCTCGCAGACATTAGAGGAATCAGCCCCGCATACTGTATGCATAGAATTCGTCTTGAAGAGAATCACAAAGGTTCGATCGAACATCAGCGCAGACTCAACCCTGCGATGAAGGAGGTCGTAAAGAAGAAGATAATCAAGTGGTTAGATGATAACGAGCAGAAATGCACGTTATCATAGTGCTAGGTTCTTAAACAATGTTGGCTTGTGTTGATAAAACATGGTAAATTGCGTCCAAAAAGCATCAAATTCATAATATTGCAGTTGCATGCGTTCATCGCATAGAAACAGTTGATTTTGTGTTTTTATGCAGAAAATGCGTTGATGCAAGGCAGAAATTGCGATCATAGAAAATCATTGGTCGAGCGCAGCATTACCGCAAGACTTTGCAGTGATTGTGCTTTTAACATTTTCTCAAGAAGGATTGTCGCAACTTGGTCAGCGCAACTTGGTGGGCACATCTAGGTGAAAGGTATAATTATTCACGATGGGACAGAAAGTTGATGACAGTTGAATCCGAATTAAGCTGACAGCCGCTAACGATAACAAGTACATTCAGCTTTTCGGTGACAAATATTCAGCGCATCAGTCAGGGAATTAAAGCCATCCCATCTGAGCGATCATAAGAGAGAAGCCGCCTTCACCCCAAAGCTCTATAAATACAGAGGCATCCTTCAGAAAAGGGGTTCACCAGTTCACGAGTTAGAGAATTCATCAGTTAGCTTAGCACGTCTTTGTCTATAGTTTTTCCTTTTTATTTTAAGGCAGATCAAGAAAAGAGTAAAGACGCCAGAAATCACTCAGGCAACTCGAGAGAGAACCTTAAGGCGTAGAAGTAGAGAGCAGGCCGACTCTCGCGAGAGCAAGATTATCTTTTGAACACGAGTAGAAAAACAGTGTAAAAGCCTGGGCAGCAAGAGATTGCTACCAGGCTCTTTATTCTATCATTGCATTGTTATTTTGTACTTCATCTTTATATTTATACAATGGAAGTTCTTATTCTACATCTATTCACTCTCTTAGCACGCATGAGTAGCTAAACTAGTTGAATGGTTGAGAAGAACTAAGCTAACATGACCTAGGAAGTTCATTGCTTGCGATTGTCTTGTTTTATGTTGTGCCCAACACCCCTTTAGAGCTACTCGAGAGAGAGTCTAAAGAAAGAACCTAATGACTTGAGAGAGCTAGGTTAGAATCTGGACTTGAGAGAGTAAGATTAGAACTGCATAAACAAGAGATAAGGACTTAGAGATAAGCTCTGTTTGTCAACCTACATCGCATGCATCCTAGAGATGGGAATGATATTATGTGGTCGCCTTATTTATGTGTGTGTCATTTTGTCATCGCATAAATAAGAATAAAGGCTTATGTGGAAGTCCTATAGACTTATTGCATATATGGCATGTGTTCTAGCCTTAGAAACGGTGGTATTCGCATCGAGAGGTGGTTTACTGTTGTATGCATGTTGCATGATCGCATAGCATGAACGCATCCTAAGAAGTGTTAGCCGAAAATTTTCTCAACCCGTTCATCGCATACTCATTGTATTTCCCATTTAATCAACTCTTTTCAAACTCCGTCTCATTTATTTATTTTTCATTAACGCAAATGACAACCTCAACAACTATTGATTTATTTGGTTACCACAAAGTTTTCCTTAAAATTACCATCGCAACCTGTTTTCACAAGTCCCTGAGTTTGGCCCTAGACTTACCAGGAAACTCAGTGGATTTTACACTTGGATTCCGCTGAGGAAACTTGAGTGCTCAACGCAATTTCACCATCGCATATCATCCACATTCCCACATCATAAAATAACGCATCATTAGACGCGGGCATCATCTATCCAATAGCAGACAGCATGTGGGTCAGCCCCGTGCAATGCGTGTCGAAGAAAGGAGGGATGACGATAGTCCCTAATGCAAATAATGAGTTGATACTGCAAGGGACCGTCACCAGATGGCGAATTTGCATGGACTACTGCAAACTAAATGCGGCAACAAAGAAGGTTCATTTCCCTTTACCTTTTATTGACCAAATGCTGGATCGTCTAGCTGGAAATGACTTCTACTGCTTCTTGGATGGGTATGTCGGTTATAACCAGATCATGATCGCTCCTGAAGATCAAGAAAATACCACATTCACCTGCCCGTATGGAACATTTGCATTTCGACGCATGCCGTTCGGCCACTACAATCCGTCGAGCACTTTCCAAAGGTGTATGATGGCCATCTTTTTAGAATATCTTGAAGACTCTGTAGAAATATTCATGGACGACTTCTTTATGTATGGGCACACATACGAAGTCTGTCTTGACAACTTGGAGAAGATATTGAAAAGATGTGAGGAGATGAACCTCGTGCTTAATTGGGAGAAATTCCATTTCATGGTGAAGGAGGGCATTGTGCTTGGGCACAGGGTCTCTAGGGATGGGTTGGAGGTGGACAAAGCAAAAATTGAAACGATTGAAAAGCTCCCACCTCCAACGAGTGTAAAGGCTGTTAGGAGCTTCTTGGGACATGCTGGATTTTATAGACGTTTTGGCAAGGACTTCTAAAAAATTGCACGACCATTGATTGCGTTGATGAAGGTAGATAGAAAGTTTGTCTTTGATGGCAAATGCCTCAACGCATTCATGATTTTGAAGAACCCATTAACGACCGCACCTGTGTTGATCACGCCAGATTGGACACTGTCCTTTGAATTAATGTGCGACGTGGGCGGTTATGCGATGGGAGCAGTGCTGGCGCAGAAGAGAAAAAAATGCTACATCCCATCGCATATGTGAGTAAGACTTTGAATCCTGCTCAAACTAATTACACCACCACAGAAAAAGAATTTCTTACGGTAATATTTGTGCTGGAGAAATTTATAGCATATTTGCTGGGAACAAAAGTACTCATCCACACTGACCACTCGGCGATAAAATATTTGATGACAAAGAAGGATGCGAAGTCGAGGTTGATTAGATGGGTTTTCCTTCTTTAGGAATTCGATATGGAAATAATTGATCGCAAGTGGACGGAGAACCAAGTTGTGGATCATTTATCCAGATTAGAAAATCCAGACATTAACCGCAATCAGTCAGAAGTGAGCACAATGTTCCCAGACGAGCAGCTATTTCAGATTGAAGAATTGCCATGGTACACAGACATGGTAAATTATCTAGTTTGCGAGCAATTTCTCGAAGATTATATTAACCACTAATAACGGGCAGAAATGCATGTTATCATAGTGCTAAGTTCTTAAACAATGTTGGATTGCGTTGATGAAATATGTTAATTTGCATCCATTAAGCATCGATTTCATAATATTGCGGTCACATGCGTTCAATGTCACACCCCGCCCCAGACCACCCTCTTAGTCTAGAGAAGGGCATGAATGCAGCAGTTATCAACCCTGTGGCTGACACTTACTGCCTACTAACTGTTGCAGAATAACTCTGATACCAATATATAACTCATATACAGCGGAATATCTTTAGGCCAACATTTATTAAGTTAGAAGCATAACATATAGATTCCCAAGTCCCAAAACCCACAAACCCTAGTCCCTATATGAACAACAATAACATGTGTACTATATTAACAGTAACCACCTAACAGACGGGTTAAAAATCTCATTATCCTTTAGTGGCAGAACAGATCCAGAGGTATCTTCAGAGGATTTGACCGCTACCTATGGGCTGGGGGGGGGGGGGGGGAAGAAAACATTTGAAAATGGGGTGAGCTTGCGCCCAGTGAGTGACTTAAGAAAGATAATTGATTCTCATGTGAAATCTCAATAAAGAGTTTAACTGAAATATAAGCTTCTACAGTACTTGTACTACAGTATAAACATTTTCCAAGCATAGAACATATAAAGTTATTTTAATCATAAAACAGTAAAACTATTTCTCAGTTGAGAATAGCCCTACTATGGGTAAAAACAATCCCAACACTAACTACTAGTCCAAAGAGAACCCTTTTGCTCAATCTCTGACTCAACCTACGTGCACGTGGCCATACTAAGTACTGTCATACCTTAGGTACTTCTGTTCAGATACCTTCTCAAACGTCCTTCAGTATCTGGTTAGTTTGGTATCTTCTCAAACGTTCTTCAGTACCAATAGATACCTACTCAAATGTCCTTCAGTATCTAGTTGGGCGGATACCTTCTCAAATGTCCTTCGGTATCGCGTTTTAAGTAAAACTAGTCATAAATGACTTTCTCTTTAAAGCATGAAAAGTATAACACATATAAAAACATGGCTTTAAAGGTACTAACGCATGCTGCACATATAAATAGCTTTTTAACAAACTTCTCACTCATGCATGCGTTTAAAACATAATTCATAGCTTGCTAGGAAATCACTTTGTAAAACTAGCTGGCATGAGAATAATCTTCATTAAAACATACTTTCTATAACACGTTGTAATAAAACATTTTAAGAAAATTTTTTAGTCAAAACGTTTTAGCCACTCACCTTGATTGCTTAGGAGCTTTTCACTCTAGTAGCTCCCTTTTCTACCTTGG